>NW_004949193.1:770298-800353 GCF_000317375.1 Microtus ochrogaster
TGCGCCACCACCGCCCGGCTTGCCCATTTCTTCATTAGGAAGTAATAGATTTTAAACATTCTTCCTCATCAAATATGTTATTTGGACATTTTCAGATAGACGTATTGGTAGTTTAAATGGGTTTTAGCAAGAAGGATATAGAAGGAAATCTTGCCTAGTACTGCAATCCCATCCAATTACACTGAGCTGATAAAATAATAGATCTCACGGGATAACCTACACCTACCCTTTACTAGCCAGTATAGTCTCTAATGATGTTGTAAATATTTAGACGTAAAATCACAGAGAAGTATGCCATGCATAAAAGTTAAGCCCAAATGTATCAAAGACCTCAACATAAATTCAGCCACACACAACCTCATTGAAGAGAAAGCGGGAAGTTGCCTTAAACACATCATCAGAGGAGACCACTTCCTAAATATAACACCGGTAGCAAAGACATTGAGAGGAACAATTAATAAATGAAACCCCTGAAGCTGAGAAGTTTCTTTAAGGCAAAGTGTACAGTTGCTAAATCACTGTTGACAGCTAATGCTGGATGTTGCGTAAGCAGAACACTCCTACATTGCTGGTGGGAGTGAAAACTTTTACAGCCACTTTGAAAATCGGGTTGTTGGTTATGTAGGATTCCTCCTGTATGATGTGATTACCATTAATCAATAAAGAAACTGCTTTAGACCTATAGCAAGGCAGAACTTAGCTAGGCGGGGAAATCTAAACTGAATTCTGGGAGAAACAAGGGGAGAGTCAGAGAGAGGCCATATAGCCCTGCCAGAGAAAGACACAGGAACTCTAGCTGGTAAGCCACAGCAACATAACCATATACAAATTAATAGAAATGGGTTAAATTAATATGTAAGAGTTAGCCAATAAGAAGCTAGAGCTAATGGGCCAAGCAATGATTTAATTAATACAGTTTCTGTATGATTATTTCAGGGCTAAGTGGCCAGGAACCAACAAGCAGCTGAGAACCAACAAGTGGATCTCTCCTTCGACATGTTGATTTCTCAGAAAATTGGGAATCAGTCTACCACAGGACCTAGCAATACCACTCTTGGGCATTTGTTCAAAGAATGCATGTTCATACCACAAGAAAATTTGCTCAAATACTTCATTTATAGCAGTAGTATTCATGATAGCCAGAACCTGGAAATAACCTAGATGTTCACTAAATAAAGAATGGATAAGGAAACTGTGTTACATTTACACAATGGAGTACTACTCAGCAGTGAAGAACAATGACATCTTGAAATTTGCATGCAAATGGGTATAACTAAAAAAAAGAACAACCTGAGTGAGGTCAGACACAGATAGACAAGCATAGTATATACTCATTCATAAGTGGATATTAAATGTAAAGCAGAGGATAACCCACTTATAGTCCATGATCTTGGAAAAGCTAGATAATAAAAAGAACCATAAGAGAGATATACATGGATCCTTCTGGGAAGGGAAAAGAGACCAAACTTCCTGAGAAAGATAGAAGGTGGGGGCAGAAGGGAAGGGAGGAAAAGAACATGAAAGAATGGAATGCTCAAGAAGGGCAAAAGACAGTAGGGAGAGAAAAGAAAGATATATCTTGACAGGGAGAGCCAATAAAGGGCTAATAAGAAAAATGGCACTAGGGAATTTCCCGGGAATCCACAATGATGACCCCAGCTAAGATTCTAAACAACAGCAGAGAGAATGCCTAAATTGGCCTTCCCCTGTAATCATACAGATGACTACCTTAACTGTCATCATAGAACCTTCAACCAGCAACTGATGGAAGCAGATACTGTGATCTACAGCAAATTATTGGCCCTAACTCCCTGAGATTAGCCCAAAAGAGAAAGGAGTGATAATGTGAGCAATGGGGTCAAGACCATGATAGCGATACTCACAGAAACAGCTGATCTGAGCTAGGAAGAGCTCAATGACTCTAGACTGATAGCTGGGCAACCTTCATAGGATAAAACTATGGCCACTGAATGTGGGAAATATTTGTGAGGCTTGGGCAGCCTCTGGTGCCACTGGCAGTGGAGCCAGGATTTATTATTTTTGTTTGAACTGGCATATAGGATCAGATTTCTTTAGAGGGATACCTTGCTCAGAATAGTTATAAGGGGAGGGCCTTGGCCTTGCCTCTAAGTGAAGTGTTAGACTTTGTTAAATCCCCATGAGAAGCCTTACCTTTTCTTAAGAGTATATGGGGTGGGGTGTTGGGGAGGGTAGACTTGGAGGAATTGGGAAGTTGGGGAAAAAGTGGGAACAAGGATAGTTATGTAAAATGAGAAAAGATTGTATTAAAAAACTCATAATTAAAAAAAGAAAAATGAAAAAAAGATTTATTATCTTTTTTTATCCAAAGAACCTATCAAGTTTCTTCTGAATTGTTTTCTTTTTAAATATAAATATTGATTAAGAGAATGATACAATGTTGCTAAAATCATAATAAAGCATTCAAAATGTTTCATCAGCATTTCTGGAAAAAGTTAAGAATTCATTAATGATCATATGAGGGTCTAATGTTATTTAATGATGAATCATCCATTTTTCACTTGAAAAAGCAGAGGTTATCAAGAAAGAAAAAATTGTTTTAGAGACCAAATAAGTACTCCATAAGAATTTTGAGACTTAAAAATATTTTACTAGATAAAAAAAAGATGGGGAAAAGGTAAATCATTAACCTCAGCAGATCACTGATTTGTAGGAATTATTATATTGATCTTTAAGTACTGATTTATATTTAAACAGATTTAATTGGTGTGAGTCAAACTTTACATGGTTTTATTTATTCTCCTTTACTTTTACTGCAATGAAATGGATAAGGTCTGAATATTGCCTTACATTTAATTTAGTATGCATTATCAGTCAACACTATTTTTCCTTCATTTGTAAACTTTATGTGTTACCAGAATGCAAAGCAATCCCCATAGGAAAAAATGAATTGGAGCTATTTTGAATAAATCTAATGTTTATTGTAGTATCTCTAGTTCCTTTTGCCCCATGGTCTCCTATTTATTTTGTTTATAAGAAAAAAAAAGTTCACAATCAAGAAAATGTACAAAAAATGTATTTTGTCATACTGAAATAATTTCCAACATAAAAATTATATAATATAAGCTTTAAATGAAGAATGAGACTCATAACGAGACTCAGATGGAGTCTGATTTACTCTGATGAATTTTTAATACCTTGTTATGAGGCTTACAAAAAAGGCAGAGGCTTTCTGCAGAGACTGATAAAGCTACAGGACACAAGGTAAATGCCAAGTCCTTTGCCATGAAGGATAATTAGTTTCTGAATCTTCACCTTGCTGTTTTCTGATACTGTATCAGAATCCATGATGGGTAAGGACAGAAATACAGAAGGCAGTAATGAAAAATCATTCTCTCTGTTGGAAAATTTCACTTTCGTATTATTGACTGATTCTGTACTGAACTTCTCATTCACAAACTATATTTAATAAAAAAAAAGACTCTTAATAAGTCAGTGGTTGAAATAAGCCAAGAAAAACCTGATGTCCTGAGAGGAAGCAAATTAAAATGTAGACAAAGACAAATGATGCTTTTCTGCTGGAAGAGAAAATACTATGAACATACAGGAGCAAAATGTCTTCTTGTGATAAAGAGGAGGGAATAGATGAAGTCAGGTCTAATGACAAAATGATATTGGTCACTCTCCTGTGTGGGAAATACCCAAATTCTATTTGATAAACTACACAATCTCTGTTATTTTCTTAGGACTTACTTTGCAAGCTAGCTAAGATATTCCTAGATTCCTTAGAGGATTTCATTATTAAGAAATTGTCTTTTTCTAACTAAAAGAGGTAAGAAATAAAAGAAGAGCAAAAATATTGATGAAAGAAACTGGACTCATCATTTTTCTCACTTTAAACATTAATTGATTAATTAATAAGAAACACATGCTTTCCTCCCTTGAACTATAGTATCTTGTTCCTATAACTAGCCTATTTATTAATTTATTAAATTTAGTATCTAATATTGTTTGCTAAATTTTTATTTTTATTTTACTTGTACATATGTGGATTATAAAGTGATAAATTCTATCTTTGTGATGTGAATTCAAGAGTATGAGAAGTTTATTCATACCAAAACATATGGTATGGTCTTGACTAATGCTGTAATATTACAGTAGTAAATACAGGCTAGAATCAGATCAAGAACCACCAAGGTTATAAAGCAAGTACCTTTTTTTAGGCTCAAGCTAAATGAGATAATATTTTAATATGTAGATTGGACAAAGACTGTGTGCAATCACTACAAAGACCAGAAAGGAATTCTGGGGCTATAGAAAGCTTCAAGTTTGCACACTTTCAAATTCACTAATCATAGTGCTGATTGGACAGTACTTTGGTTCATTGAAGGACAAAGGTTCATTGTTTCAAAAATCTAAATTCAAATCAACAGATTTATTGAAAATAGACAGAATATTTAAAATATAATCTTGAATCTTTATTATTATAAATGCCATATAACCAAGCTCTGAGTTACCTGTAAAGAACTGAAGGACATCCTTATGCTGAGAGAAAAAATACACTTACTTAAAACTGCATAGAAGTTAGAGGAAATTAAAGGGGAGGTAAAACAAGCAATTTTACTTGAATAAAAATTGTCAAAAATCATAATTTCAGCTCACTCAAATAGAATTCCAAGGATGATTTTTTGAAGTTAACTAGTTTAGTTTTAAAAAGAAATTGCCATAATTTATATATATATACATATATACATATGTATATATATAGAGAGAGAGTATCATAGAAGAGGAATAAAATCAAAGTCATTCAATGATAAATAATCATACTATTACTCATTTATGGTAACTCTTAAATAACACATATCAGGAAGTAGTGTTAAATACACACAAAATCTATTATTTCTTTATTACACTGTCTTGTCCATCACAGCACCATAAAAGTGTCTTAAAGATTGATATTGTTAACTCTTAACTTTTTGTCTCCTTATCATGACTGTGTTACCGGAGCTTTTAATTTTACGTATTAAATTTATAACATGTTGCCGGGCGGTGGTGGCGCACGCCTTTAATCCCAGCACTCGGGAGGCAGAGGCAGGCGGATCTCTGGGAGTTCGAGGCCAGCCTGGTCTACAAGAGCTAGTTCCGGGACAGGCACCAAAGCTACTGAGAAACCCTGTCTCGAAAAAACAAACAAACAAAAAAATTTATAACATGCTAAATTCTAAAATGTTTTTGTGAGTTTCTTTGTAAGTGGAAACTGTCAAATCTCCACAGCCAAGTTGTCCAAGCTGATAGTATGGAGGTTTTGAATAATCCAATTCAATAATATAAATTATACTGAATTTATTCATGCAATATAATTTTGTATATTATATTTTCCATACTGTAATTTGATTCTTAATGAATTTTCTTCATTTTTAATAATTTCTTCATAGACAGTTGTTATATATATATAACATAATTCATTCTTCTTTGATTTGTGAACATTTTAATGTGTTTTTTTTTGTGGTCTTCATTAGTCAAGGTGTTAGGCAGAATGCTTACATAAAGTGATAAAAGTGACATGTGAATACATTTTTTAACCAGAGCAGACTCTTGTTTCTAATCACTAATTATGAAGTTAGTTAAAAGATTATTGCAGATGTTCTCTGGATTTAACAAGTTTCCCTATGGCAAACTAAATATCAAAAGCTTGACTTATTAAAATTCAAGGTATTTATATGCCACACAATGAAAATAAACCAGTATAGTATTGTGAGTTTTTCTTTTGGTGACTTTTTTGTTTGGTTGTTTTAGCCTTGTTTTTCACAGCCCTAGCTTCTATTCACAGAGAATTCTATACACTAACACAAATTCAAGAAAAAGGCAGACCTCATTGCTACTCAAAACTAATGAAACCACCCAGTTGTCTTCACAAAATCAAGGTTACATTACTATTAGAGTTATTTACTTTTCTTCTACTGTTGCTTCATCTTCCAGTTTTGCTGTTGGTAGTCAGCATCCAATAATAGCAATTGTGCTGTCTGGCTCTTGAATTAGAGTTCTAACTTCATTTCTTTATCTATTTCTCTAAGCCTATTTACTTGTTATCCATTAAAGTTTAAAGATATGTGACTTTACCAATATATTGGTAAGAAATAAAATGTAATTTATACATATATATATAATTACATTTATATATATAATATATAAATATATAAATGTAATATATATATAATATTATATACATTGTCACCCCTCCCATCCATGTCACACAATGGTTAAGGGCTCCCATGAAGAGTCAACAAAGTCTGGCAGATTAAGTTGGGGCAGGAACAAGCCCACTAACCCCTGCATTAAGGCTGACCGCTACATCCCACGAAAGGGAATGTGCTCCAACAAGTTAGATCATGCACCAGGGATTGTACTCCTGCCAGGGTTGCTCAGATAGTACAAGCTTCACCACTGTCCCACATATATGGAGGGCTTAGCAGCTGTCGGCCTAGAGTTCCCGAGTTTCCAGGAGCTTGTTTCAGCTGTCTCTGGAGATTTCTCTATCATGATCTTTACCTCCTCCGTTGCTGATATATTCTCTCCTCCCTCTCTTCCTTTCAATTCAAGGAGCTCATTCTGTTGCTTGGCTGCAGATTTCTGCATTTGGTTCTCTCGGTTACTGGATGAAGGTTATATGGCAATAACTGGAATATTCATCAATCTGATTACAGGGGAAAGCCAGCTCAGACACCCTTTCCACTGTTGCTTGGAGTATTAACTGGGTTCATCTTTGTGGATTTTTGAAAATTTCTCTAGCACCAGGTCTTGTGTGCAAGAAGCACAATGAACTGTTTGTAATAAATGTGATTAAGAGTGTAACATAAAAGAAAATGGTATGTGTATTTACTGGGAATCTTGTCTGAAATATACTAAGAATTATGTGCTAAATGGCTTTATTATTATGTTGTGGAAATTATAGACTTGGTACAGCATAAAGCACAACTACATGTTAGTCCATAAGGACTTCATAGAATATGAGATCACTTAATAGGTAGGATATGCATAAGCAGAGTTTTCTGAGGTCAGTCATAGTCTTTTATTCATCTTTTATAATAAAAATATGGATTTATGTATCTTATTGATATTTTACAAGTAAAAGAATAGATCAAAAAACTGTTATATTGATGAATCCAGCCAATTCAACAATGACAAAATTTCTATTTGTAAACAAGACCTTAGGTGTGTTTTAAATGCTACCACTAAAAGTTAAATATCTGTCTAGAGATTGAAAAAGATTACAGTCAAACACTGTAGTACTAGTGTTTTACTTCCATGATTTAAAAATATATATTTATTATGAAAGTAAATTGAAGATTTTGCATTATCTACTGTAGGAATATAATATTGAGTAAATTTCATTGACTTTGCTACTCGTGTTAGATTTTAATTTCCATCTTCACAATATCCAGGAATAAGACCAACAAATTCCTTAAAAATAGCTCAAATTTTAAAATATAAAGTTAGATGAAGGCTCCCAATATTGGACAGATCCGTAAGATTAAATAGACTTTGATAGCTACTAACAGTTTAGACTAAATCTTCAAATAATCTTCAGTTTCATTTTATGTTCATGTCTTAGTATAAAAACATTTCACATATAGTTGTTAGAAAGCATGTCATATTGTACATAAATGCTATAATAATGCACTTGACTGATCATGTATAAATTGACAGAGCTTATTAATATCACTTTCTTGCACTGGATTTCTTTTCTCCTGATGTTATTAAACTTTTTCTTTTTTCATTTGCCTAAATAGTACTTTATGATTTTTACTATGGGTATTATATCTGCATTTTTATAATTTCTTTCTAGAGATTTAACATTCAGAACTAACTACAGAATGCAGAAAACATTTTATACTAAGGTTCCCATATGTAGCTTAGCTTAGTATGTAACTGACAGAAATGCTAAACATATTCAGTATCAAATATATTGATTAAAAGTTGAAATAAACTCCACTTAACTATCATTTGACAAGTGCACAATAATACGTTAGATACAGGGAATTGTAATTAAGTACTATGATCAAGACCCAATATATAAAGGGGGCAAAGCTTCTTCAACTTCTGTCATTGTCTTTAATTCGAAAAAGTTAAATTTGAATTTTTAATGAGCCTGGATTGTTTCTGACATCTTGAAAGCATTACTTGAGTATTTATCTATGCTAATATAACAAGTCAACTAAATTAAGTATAAATGACAGTATTTGGTATGTTTGAACTGGCATTGTCCTACTTAAGGAGTAGTAGGTCACTATTGATGTAGTCTAATCATACCATTAGAAAGCAGAAAGCATCCAACACAAATGGTCAACTAATGAAACAATTATAATTGGTAGCACATATTCAAAATATTTTAAGGGAAATTCTAATATTAAGGCAAGATTTCATAAGAATTAACGATATTTGTAAGAGATAATATTCCTGTATAGAAGGAAAAATTGAAATAAAATTGATTGTGTCCAGTGAAGGTCTATAGTCATAACTTAGTACTTGATTAAAAAAATTCTATGTTTCCTCTAAAACTTATCATTGATCAGTTATATGTTCTAGTTGGAAATGTTCCCTTGTGAGGAAATGCAGACCTGAACAACATTTCTTCACTATTGAATCATACATGAGGATGTTAAGATATATAACTATTTCAAAGCATCTTTTTGTAGAACTATACCATGACACTGCACCATAAATTTCATTGGTATTTTAAACATCTTAACATGTAGTCTATACTACTGCAGGGATACTTTTTCTTTAAAATTATGACAGTGTTATGATATCAACTGAAAATTTAATGTATTGTCTAAATTTCAGGCTTTTCAAGCAACAAACGTTAATATGATAAAAGAATATTTGCCAGCCAGAACAGTATAAATATTTTTGACTAATTTAATAATATTGTAACATTAAAGATAATGATTTCAGTAGCATGAATAATTGTTTACAAAATTATAGGAAGAGGGTCCATGTGTTTGTCCCAGCACCCAGAACCAAAATAATCACACAGAAACTGTATTAATTAAATTACTGCTTGGCCCCTTACCATTATCTTTATATTGGCTAATTTCTTACATATTAATTTGACCCATTTTTTATTAATCTGTATATCGCCATGAGGTCATGGTCTACCAGCAAAGTTTTAGCATGTCTATCTCCAGCTGTGGCTCCATAACATCTCCTGACTCTGCCCTTCTTTCTCCCAGCATTCAGTCCAGTCCTCCCCACCTACCTAAGTCCTACCCTATCAACAGACAAAGGCAGTTTTTTATTCATTCATTAATGGTAATCACAGCACACAGAAAGGACTCCCACATCACAAAATGTCAACTTATTAAAAATAATTTTAAAAATGCAAATCTTGCTTTGCTTTCTTACCATTTTTGGTGATGTATCTACAACTTGTGGGTCTAGTTTTCTCATATTTTCATAATTTTGTAGATTTTGTAAACACTGGATATGAAAATAGTTTGGAAAGCATAAAACTTGTAATGAGATCATTAATGTAGTTTCAAACCATAGTTTAATATTTTTAAATCATGGATTCTGTCGCTGTTCACTTAAGCCATTTCAGTTGTAAATTGTACAGTCTCACTTGCAAAGAAAGTAAGTGGACACGTAGAAAGCATCTGATTCTAATGAATAAGATGTAGTATCCTGCATCAGAGTGAGAACACTTAAAAAACAGTTTAAAATCAGAAAGAAAGAAAAAAAACCAGTGTCAGAGAGAGTGAGAAGTGTGAAGAAGAAGGTGGGTAAGATTGGGTAGGAAAAACACAGATGGGTCCTGTGAAGGTTTTACACTAGCAGATATGTATCATTACACAGCTGTCAAACCCCACAGACTGGATCCTGATAGGAACCAGGGATGTTAGTAAATAACATATATTCATACTGAGTCATTGTGCTTTGAACTTAGCTTATCTCCCCAAAGTTATTTATGGGATTGCCACCCAAAACCTCAAGTTGATCATGTCGGGCTATAGAAGCTTATCCAAATATTCAGCTACAATCTTACATATCTCAACATAAAAAAAAAACTGGAAAGAAGATACCTCAACTTAAGAACTGCTTATACTAGACAGACATACAGAACTTTGATTTATGGAAGAGAGTCTTTCTCACTGTGTGTTTTGCCACTATATGGCAAGTGAATTCACAAATTTTCCTATATACCCTGTCTGCAATGTGATGGAGCCAAAAATAGACTAAACATTAGCTTGAGAGTTATTTTTCCTCCTTCACTCCTTGCTCTATATTGAGGTTTCCTAAACCTGGACAGATTGTATCCAGTGAAAATATTCTGGCTTGTGAGATTCACATTAGAGTACCCTCTAATGAATCTTTTCTATTATCTTTTGTTGCAGAAACTGAAGTATGAATTATCAGAGAAACTTCTGTGTGTTACTATGAAAAAATGAATTTATTAAATTATATAAAATCACTTTTCACCGAATCAAAAATATTTCTAAGCAATATTGGAGATGACATTTGAACTAAGTTGCAAGTTTTTCTATTAAAACAAATAAATATAAAGGGAGCAGAGAAAATGTATAGCTCAATAAATTCAATAAAAAAGAAAAAAACACATACATATTTGATATATATCATATATATATATGAATATTAACTCATAGTAATAAGAAGTGACAAATTATTTAATATAATTTAAAAAGCAAGAAGTCAGTGTCCAGCCCAGGGCATAGAGGAAAAAACATAACCCTGCCCAGCACTGTTAATATTGAGACCCATATGCAGCCAGTGCTGACCTAATCTGGATGGCTCAGGGTGGTTGCACACTATTACTGGGTGCAAATTTATGATGGATTGTGAGAGAGAGAGGAAAAAAAAAGTTGTTCAAGACCTGTGGAGAAAGGCAGATGTGAAGAGGTGAGGGTGCTGAGGAGCCAGCTAAAGTGCGTGGCCTGCTTGCCATCTGGAGCCATGGTAATATCTGGCTTGAACTGCTACCATGTCTAGGTCCTGTGGTGGCGATGGTCTTCGTTGACATCTGTGACTATTTTTAACATCAAATACTTAAAAGATAGGGCTGCGCAGAGTTCGCTTTGCCCCTGACTGGCTACATTACTAGGAAGAACTGGCCCTACACCTAACCAATTGCAGAACTCCAGAAAATTCTGGTCCCCGACCTCACTGTGCAGTACAAAAGAGCTGTCCCTATTTGAGTGGACTTCGGCGAGCTTGCCATCAGGGTGTGAGAGCACAAGAGCTGGTCCCATCTCCCTCATCTGCCATGTGATGTCCTGGGTATGGGAAATATCCTTCCTTTCCCCTCCCCACCTTAACACCTTGAGCAAGTGGGAGAGCTGACTCAGCCCCTCCTCACCTGTAGCATGAAGGAGAGAAGCGCTGTACTTCACATGGGGTGCAGAATAGAAATGACCTTGGGGGGAGTGAACTGCCTTTCCAGAACATGAGCTTGGGAGGTCTGGTGCCATCCCTCATCTACAGTATGGTGAGGCAGGTAAAGGATAGATGCCTACCCCAAACCTCTCCATCTGTGGCAAGTTGGAGATCGGGAACAGAGGTTGTAAGAGCAGGAGAGCGGTTCCTTCCCTCACCAGCTGCAGCCTTGAGTGGCCCCTTCACCTTGCTTGGACAACACAAGAAAACTTGCCCTGATGGTGTAGGTGTGGGTGATCTGACTGTCCCTGAGGACTTTAAAACAGGATAACCAGACACACCCCTTTCACCTTGCTCAGAGAGTCAGCTAGCAGGGGCAATGCTAGAGAGCTCACCCTGGTGCTAATGAGGATGAATTGTTGGCAGCCTAACCAACCCTGCAACCACCCAGGCGCAGAACCTTGGCTATGAGTTGGTCAGGCTTAGCATATACCCTGTCTATTATCTACTGTAGCATGTGAAGGCGCCAGTTCTTGAGGATCTCCACAACACAGGACAACACAGCATAACAAAGGGGAGTCACAGTAGGACTGAGTATTGATAGTTTGGAGAAATCAGAGGCATTGCACCAGACCAATGACATTTATAGCAAACACTTGCAAGTAAAGACAGATATAATGACTAAATGATATATTGACCAACCTTACTGTGTCTCACTACAGCTTTTATGACCATATTTTTTTTTCTTTCCTCTCAAAGCAAAAACAGATAATTTTTATTATTTTATTTTCTGGAGGAGACGTTGCAAGAGCAGAGGTCAGATAGGAAGGGATGCAGAAATGACTGAGATTGAAATTCATGAAGTAAAAGCTACAAATAATAAATAAAACATTTTTTAAAAAGTCAGGAGTCTAGTTATTTTTGTTTGTCTGTTTTATTGCTCTTTTTTGTTTTGTTTTCCAAACACGGCTCCTCTGTGAAGCTCTTGATGGCCTGGAATTTATTCTGTACACTAGAGTGGCCTCAAACTCACAGAGATTCTCCTGAGTTTCCTTCCTGAGATCTGGGATTAAATATGTGCACAACTACTGGCTAATTCTACCACTTTTACTACAGGGTTTCTTTTTTTTTTTCTTTTTTGGTTTTTCGAGAGAGGGTTTCTCTGTGGTTTTGGAGCCTGTCCTGTAACTAGCTCTTGTAGACCAGGCTTTTTTTCGAACACACAGAGATCTGCCTGCCTTTGCCTCCCAAGTGCTGGGATTAACGGCGTGTGCCACCACTGCCCGGTTTACTACAGGGTTTCTCTGTGGCTTTAGAGACTGTCCTGGAAATACCTCTTGTACACCATGCTGGTCTGAAACTCACAGAGATCCTCCTGCCTCGGCCTCCTAAATGCAGAATGCTGAGATTAATGGTGTGAACCACCATCACCTGGCTTTCTAATTCTTATACTGCTGACTTGATGTTTATTTTAGCTTTGAAAAATAGTACTTTACTATACTACTTTGAAAAGTAGTACTTTATACTATATTATATAGTATAAGTGTTATTCAAGAAATGAGACTTTGTTTCAGGTTGTTCTGTAATATCTGAAATATATTCTGTATCCTTTGGGAGTTTATCACTGTCTTCAAAAGAAAATGCATAAAATATTTTTCAAGTGTAATAAAATGATGCTACTTTGAAAGCACATTTCTAGAAGAGCTGCAAATTATTTTCTTAGATAATCTGTGACCAGCATATATTTACCATACACTTGACTTTGAAATGTATTTGAAAAATCTTAATCAAATGAGTATATTATCCTTGTTTTTCTACTTTGTTTGGAATGTGCAGCTGCAATTTAACCTAAAGGTGTAGCTCCTTAATTACTCGTTTTTCTTATAATTATTTACATTTTGTTTATTATGAGATATATTTACATATCCTGAATTACTGCAATAACTCAGATATTACCCAGCTTATCTTTTTGCATGAATTCTCTGCCACTGGATAGTTCTTTTGCATACTAGATGAATTTCCCCTTCCCTGTTGCTTGCTCTACAAAATAATCATTTTTACTACAAAATAATCATTCCTGTACTTATAAACCAAATCCCTATACTGTTGAATGTCTTAAAAGGTTCTTACTCTCTGAAGAAGTATTATTTTTCACAATGATTTGAAAAAACATTCTTCTACATTAAGTACTATGATTTGTTTATTAAATTTATCCTAGAAAATAATAAAGAAAAGAATGAGTGGGAAGAGAGAAAAGAAGCTGGAATGAAATAATAAAGAATGGTGGATAGAGAGCAAGAAATGCTGTGCTGTGCTGTTGTTTGTATGTGTGTGTATTGTTCACGTATTTTTATATAAAGATTTGTATTTAGTTATATCAATTTTGCATTCAATTGTGTTTTGATTGAAAAATTTTATATACACACATTTAAACAGTTTCACCCAAGGATGAAACCAAGGACATGCCAAAGAAGAATAAGTAAGTCCCAGAGGGCTTCAACCCTACACAAAAACCCACAAACTACTAAGGCATACTAAGAGCAAAAGAAATAGTCTTTCCTAAGGAATAACACTCCAATTGGTTATCTAATACCAACTTATGAGTCCTTAAAACATACCAACCAGTACCATATGAAAACTAAACATTATATTTAGGCATAAATAGGCATATACATCTACATTTATACATACAATAATAGTGAATGGAAACAGGCAATGGATGTGAAAAAGCAAGGAGGTGTGAATGGGAGGTTTTGACAAAAGGAAAGGAAGGAAAGAAATGCAATTCTATTATAATCTCAAAAACTTCAGAATCAAAAAATTAATTAATTTTAAAATTTATAGGTGAATTGTTGAAAAAGTTGTTCGAAAAGGAATGCTTCAAGTTCAAAGAACCCATTGTATTATGTTAAGTAAATTGTGGCTACTTTTTCCAGTGTATGCTTAATTTTAAAATATTTTAGTTTATGCTAAATAAATTAGGTTGATATATCAAGAACAGAACTAATGATGGGAAAATACAGTAAAAAGACACTATTATTCTTTAAAAATGAAATAGTTATAATATAGTTTTTTGATTTATTTTTGAGGTTACAATTTAATTATGATATTACTAACATCCATGTCTTCCCTCCAACCCCTCCCATATTCTCCTATCTATTCTCCTTCAAATCCATGGCCCATTTTTTTGTAATTGTTTTTGCATATGTATACACATGTAGATTTCAAAATATAATCTGGAAATTCCATATAATGTTACTTGTTTGTTTTCTTTCATACCTGAACATTTCATATCCCACAACCAAAAAAAATAAATAAATAAAAACACAGAAACTTGTCTTTGAAACTGAGAGAAAAACACATCGCAGCAGAATGCAGAATTATTGGATACATCTACACTACACTCTGCCACCTAAGGCTCAGGAAGCATTGAGGAAAGAGAGGACAGAATGATTTTAGGAGCCAGATATCAGGGTGTTTGCTTTGAGACTGGACCTTTTAAAAACCTTAAAAACTATACCTGTAACTTTTCTTTAAATTACCATCCATACATGAGATGAACAAATCAGCAATAATGAACATACCAAAATTGAGTTGGATAATCCTCCTTGGACTCAACCCTACACAAAGTGCTACAGACAAGTGAATAAAGGTAGGGATGGAAAAGTGGTCCTCCCAAGAGAAGATGCAATATAGTTTTTAGACACACAAAGTAAGAGTTGGAGTTGAATTTCCTTTTCTGGATCACTTCTGTCAGCCCTACAACTCCACCAAATAAAGTGTTTCTGCCAGCAACGTTCCTTGTAAATCTACCTATAAATATCAAAGATCTTAAACATTTTGGGCAACAGCAATGAGATCAAAAGTACAGCAGCCATAATCTCTTTTAAAAGTTCTCTAAAAAGGAATATACAGCACTAATCTCTACCAAGAATAAACACACTGTGCCTGAGAGACATATGGTAAGATGGATAGTGACCAGAATGCACAGAACCTGCAGGCAAAGAATAGAGAGGCATTGGGTAGGAATTTAACATATCATAGTTCTATACTTGAATGTAGTGTGAAACATTGATTATCATGCACTAAAATAGATGGTGAAGATCTCTGAGAAGATGGGAGAGGAGAAAATATAATGAGAATATATTGAATGAAAAAAATCCATTTTTTAACGAAAGAAAAATAAATATAGATGGGCAAATATAAAATACTATAATAATTAACCTGACATAATTTTAATTTATTTTCACACATGAAGCGAGATTAAGTTATTATATCAGTATATACAGAAAACTTTTGAAAATATTAAATTTGATTTTTTTTTAAAAACTGTAGTATGAGGTACAGAGGTACAAACCAGCAACTCAAAAATTAAGAAGAGGTGTCATACTGCATTAGTTATGTTTATATGAATGGATAAGTACTGTGCTTTGTGTTAGTCAGACATTTGTGTATGCAATTGCCAATAATAATTGATAGTACAAAAAAAAATCCAGAATAGTCAAAGCTACACAGATAAACCCTGTCCAAAAAAAAAAACCAAAAATAAAAAATAAAAAAGGCTTGGTTCTCAAAAATAAAATTTAGAAAAATGAGTTAGAATAATTACACATTTTATATGATTGTAGATCATACAATTATATAACACTTCAACATACACAGACGCGCGAGTGCACACACAAACACACATGCACACACCAAGTAAACAATTGTGCTGTACCTAAATGACCAGATGGTTTATTTTAATTTACAAAATTGAATACAAAGCACACAGTTAAAATAGGAAAGCTATATCAGAGGAGACGGTTCCGGATGCTTGCGAGATGCTGCTCAGGATAAAAAGCCAAGTTTGAGTGGCAGAGTTTGCTCATCAACAAACCCACACCATAGGTTTAAAGAAGATTTGGCATGTCCATAAAGTTCCAAATTTTCTTTAAAATGCTAGAAAACATTACCTAATTGGGTGGTTATTTATTTTTATTCAATTTCAAAGCACTTTATTTTTTCCTTGATACAGACAAGAACATGATTTTCTAAAGAAATGCATTACTTAATTTTAATAGTTTTATAATTATTATGGCCATGATTATTTAAGATAACACTATATGTTAAGGTTCATTTTTAAAATACTAACAGATGGTAAGGCCAAAGAAGTATAAAAAGGATTTTTTATTAATTCCATTTTTCAACATGAATGAAATACAATCTTAAAATTTCTGTGCAAGCAGATTAAATCCATAAATCTGAGTTTATCACACCCACTTTGGATTAGGCAAGCAAGCAAACAGTCCCCTTTCAATATCAGGACAAGAAATGGAAATGGTAAGCCTGAGAGTGTACAAATAAAGATCTCAAACAAAAGATTTACAATGTATAAATCAATGTAATTCTGTGAAAAAGAACAGGAAAATTTATCTCAACAATAGTCACCCGAGAGACAAAAGCATAGTATATGAATACTATTCAGACTACTGGGACAGACCTTGAAATTCACTGGATTCTGCAGGTCAAAAGAAAAGCCTTGTCAAAACATAAAAGATGTTATTTACTGTGCTACACCAAAAGCACAGGAAAGCAACACTGAAGTGAGTACGATGTGTTTTAGATCTACTCTCTTTTCAAGAGATTTTCTCTGAAAATTGTTCATTCTTATTTCAAGATTCATGAATATGGCAGGTACTTCGGATTGAATATACTTAGAAGTATCAGACTTACTCTCTTCTTAGCAACATATTCAAAATGGAGCACTGTCAGCATTCAAACACATAGAAGCAAATGAAATATTCTCTTTCAACTCCAAGCAACCGACACTGGAACATAAAGTGTGCAATCCTCATATTATTTACTTTGCTGAAAAGAGCTTTTCTTCGAACTCACCAGGGGAAATCTGATTTTAATCTTTCTGAGCTAAGTTATGGAGTTTTTGGTTTCTTTAGCACAAGTCTTCTTTCTATTTTAGTTCCATTTACTTTTAGTTCTATTTGCTTAAGACCCAAATGTAGAACCACTTCAAACTTTATCTGTGTCTATAATATACGCAGCACATGGAAGAAATTGAAAGACAAAATAAATGTTTATGATTAAAATGTATAGGGTATCAGTCATGGTGTTTCAGATGCATTGTAGAGTGTTCAAGAGGCTGAGACAGGAAGTATTTAAGTTCCAAAACAGACTAAGCAATATAGAGAGACCAAACTTCCAAATAAAATGTGGACTAAAAGGCTGAAATAGATCTGCAATGCATTGGTTTAGTATGCATGTGAAGCTTGCTAATTAATTCTGTTGACAGTATTAGTTAAGTAAAGTATGTGACATCCTTCAAGAATTAGGCTACATTATTTTGCCTTGATATCCACAATTGCTCGCTTTATTATTATTACATAAAAGTACATTTGTGTTTTATGTATTTTAACTTATATATAATCTAAATCATAGCAGGCACAAATCTACTTAACTTACTGTTAACTGAAGTATTTTTCAATACTATTAACATATAATAGATAGATGGTAGATAAGCAGAGAACATTAATCAGTTTTATTAATTCAAATACTATGAAAATAAGTGAATTTATCTCTCTGTGGCAGTTAAGGATGTTTCACAATTTCAAATATCAATAAGATGGAATGTAAACATAAGTAAATATATAATTGGGAAGGTAGAAAAAATCATCTTGTTAGAATACATTCAGAGGACTATCAAATAAATTATTTTCTGATCATACACAAGAGAAATGTGACATCATGATTTTGTTAGCCAAACCCAAACATATTTAAAATAAAATATTACATAAAATATTTCATTTTATATAACATAATATTTGAATGCATTTCACTATATTTAATACAGAAGTCTGCATATTTGATTTTATCAATAATCAATTCAATGAAGAATTTTGGTTAAACTGTCTTAAAGGATTCACTTTACATTCATTGGAAGGGTTTTTTAGATAAATTCATTGTCATGCATTTTTATTTTGACATAAGTCAGTATCTATAAAGACTCATATGGTCAGAAAAAGAGATATACCACAAAGATAGATTCAGGTGAAAAAAAAAACTCTAAACAGTTTACAGTATGTTTAAAAATATGTGTAGGCTTGGGAGAAAAAAGAACAAAAGGATAAAGTCTTTTTTTAAAAAGAGAGAGAATAGTTGGGCATTGTGGCACACACCTTTCATCCCAGCACAAGGGAGGCATAGGCAGGTAGATCTCTTTGAGTAAAAAGACAGCCTGGTCTTCAAAGTGAGTTCAAGGACAACCAAAGATATATGGAAAAACCCTGTCTCAAAAAAAAAAAAAACCTTAAGAGTAAAAATAAAAGAGATAGAGTTTAAACTAAAGCCATGTAATGATGGAAAATACACAGAGAATCTGAATACTGTATGTTATGGGACTGTCTTTGAACTTTTGATGGTTGAGGAAGGAGCAATAGCCATAAAAAAATTGACTATCAATACCCTGTATTAATCCAAATATATAATTCAAAAATGCTTTGATTTCCTAATTTAAGTCAAAAGATATGTTGCTTTGGAGAAAAGGTTTTTTCCTTTGTTTCTAGAGAAAATAGGAGACTGTAGATTCATTCTGGGTTAAGAAAAAATCAGGTTTGACCAAGAAAGACCCCCTGAAAAATCTCTAATACAAGAGAATGGCCCAAAGGATCCTACATTCAACAGGACCTCTGCTGAAGTTTTCTCTGAGTTCTACATCCAAAAAGAAAAAAAAAAAAAAAAGCCTCAAGACTGCTGGCTGGGATGATCAAGCCTGACAGAATATTCTAATTAGGACTTGACTATAACCCCATTTTTTTTTTTTTTAGGTTTCCATAAGATTACCAGAATCTCCAATCAGCATGAAGTAGTCTAGAAAACTAGTCCACATTCCCGCCAAAATAAAATGATTATGGATCTTTATCTTTGTTTAGAGTGCTTTGGTTACAGGTTGTTATGCATAATCCTTGGGAGAAAAAGTTTTTAAAAGGAGATTAGTTTTAGAGTTCTTGCTTTGAAAAGAAAAAAATGGGAAGTGCTGTGGGACAATGGTCTTGAACCCTATAAAGATTTGCCACTTGTATTGATTTAATGAAACACTGATTGGCCAGTAGCCAGGACAGAAGTTGGGGTGGGGGGGTGACCAGAATAAGAGAGTTCTGGAAAAAGGAAAGGATCAGTCTACAGTTGTCTCCCAGATACAGAGGAATCAAGATGAGAAAGCCTCAGTGATGAAAAGTACCAAGTTACATGACTAACAAAGACAAGAATTATAGGTTAATTTAACATATAAGAGTTAGCTAAAAGTATGCATAAGGTATTGGCCAAACAGTGTTGTAATTAATATAGTTTCTGTGTTATTCAGGACTGGGCAGTCAGGAAATGAATGAAGGGTCTCTGCTTACCGCTATTGGCATTTCTTTGCTTTGTATGAAATAGCAATACTTAGTTTGTGTTCTTTTTTTAATAAACTTAAGTGTTTTTATCTTTAAAGAAATGCTTATATTGACTAAGTTAATATATTATTCATTCACTTTTGATCATTTAGTCATCAAACTGAGGAAGATCTTGCATTTAAGTGTCAGGAAAAGGTTCATATAAAAATATTCTGCCAGATATTTGAAATTGGAAATGATAAAAATATTAATATCACTTGTTGCTGATGAATTAGGCATAGACAGAATTTATCTTCACCTGATCATTCAGAAGGAAAATCCTAATTTTATAAACAATTACTGAAAAGTTTAAGTAGTGCATTGCATAATAATTTGATGGTTGAGGCAGTGCAATAGCACAAGCACAAGCAAACTCACAATTAATAAGCAAAATTGCCCAAGACAACCTGTCAGCAGAACAAAATCATGGTAACCAAAGATTTGCGCTCCTAGCCAATCACAACACACCAGCAGTGACTACCAGTTTCAAAAGAACCAACCAGAAACGTTCCTGCAGCACCTTAATTTCCCTAACTGCATAAAACCCTTGACCTTTTAAATAAAGAACATCTGTATTGGAATCTCCTGGAGTCTGTGTCTTTGCCTCCACATCTTTTCACTCTTCATCCATGGGAAACAGGGATAACAGAATAGACAGCAGAAAAAGGTCTGCAAAAACTATACCTTCACCCGGTCTGAATGGACCCTTTTTTGCTCTCTTTTTGGGTCCTTCTTATGTCCCTTTTGGGCAATTTTCTTTCTTGCTTGCTGCTCCAGCTGCTTTCCCCATCCTGATTCTCCACCAGCATCTTCAGTTCATCTTCTTCAGCTGTTTTCTGTGAGTTAATAGCAATTTTCATTTTCTAAACCCTTGGTGGTTTATGGTTTTCTTTTCTAGCCCTATATTTTCTTATCTTTGCCTTTTTTGTTGTTAGGACTCTCCATTGTGACTTGGTTTGTCCTGATACCTCCACATAAGGCCTGACCACTGTAAGGTAGAACCAATGAAAGACTCTTTGACATGTCTTTTTGCTTGGAGATACTGTGTGAGCATATGACCATGGTGTAACAAACTGTGGGGTCTCTATAAGTAGCACCCTGGGTCAGCAAACACTGCTTTCCCTTTCCCTTCCATTCTTGTCCTCGGGGACTTCCCCATGGTCTGAGAACAACTGAAGACTTTTTTCTAGGGCCACTCTTCCATATTGTCTGTAGGCTCCCCTGCTTTTATTATGTGTAGGCTACCTTGCTTTACAGGGTCCCTACTGCTCTTCTGAGTGTGGACTGTTGGGATTACCTTCCTCGTATCTCTTTTCAACTAACGGGTTACATGGCCACCAGTTATTAGGCATCAGGGTGGTGAGTGGTCTCTTAATTCACAGAAAGGGTTAGGCAATTTGACTGTTTTGGAATCCTTTTTCCCTTCTGGGATTGGAACATTCTCCTCAAGACAGTGGCTACTTCCACTAGCTTGACATTTCTTCTATAACTGGCCATGGACAACCTTGTGCTAAAGATGTCCTCCCTGACATGTTTACAATAAAGAGCTTCTGCATTGGAATCTCTCAGAGTCTGTGTCATTGCCTCCGTGTCCTCTTCTTACCCGCTGACCCCCAGGAAACAGGAGTCACACAACAGGCAGCAGCAACAAGCCTGCAAGACTTCAGATGGTTTAAAAAAAATTAGCGAATAATTTAAATCTCTTTTGTAGGAGAGAATATTATGGGTTTCTTACTTTGACAGTAAAGAAAAATATGGGAAATGAACCTCTGAGAATATCTGTAAGAGATTATCATGGTTACTTTGTCATAGGATCTACTAAAATACCATGATGTTGGACTGTGAAAGAAGGAACAAGCAAATATTCATGACTTCATGGCATTTCTGATATAATTTAAACAAGTGCTTAACTTTGTGCTTTTCTTGGTTTCTCTGCCAAAATGAACTGCTAGGAACTAAAAATTTTCTAGCATAAGTTGTTTTCTTTACAAGGTATTGATTGCAGCATCATGAAAATCATCTGTGACAATGATTTCAGGTGCATGTTTTGTGGTAACAGTTTGATTTTCAAGCCTTTCTATACTTACAGTGATGATCACCTGCATATAGATTCACTGAGGAAAATAATCTGTTTACCCATTTTTCACTTGGGAAATGATTGAATGACAATCAGAGGATTAAACAAGCGGCCTTGGGAGATCTATGCTAATTCCTGGATTAGAGATACATTATCCCAAATCTTCATCCCCACCTTTATTTATACTACAAGACCTTAAACTTACAGCATTGCCATTAATGTTAGATTGAATGGTCTGAAATAAATCTTTTTAAAAGCAAAATTTCAAAAATTGTATGCTGTTTTAAATACTTTATAAAACTGTTAACAGGTTAAATAAGCAAGACCCACTCTGCGAATAGCTTAAGCCTTAGCTAAGGAACACACTATAAATTTGGCCAGTAGACACTACAGTGCTGTAATTATGCCACTATCTAAATGGGTAATTTAAGAGTTGTTTAAAATTGCTTCAGTGTGTAGTTCCAAAAAAGAAAAGGTGTTTTTGAGCAATTCACATGAAAGAGAACTAAATAACGTGTGCAATAAAATTAGTATTGTATAATGTCATTGCTGACATTAAAGCACAGACATTTTCAGATAAAAAATAATATGATATTTAACTAAAATTACACAATAACTTTTGCATTCTTTTCAAACTGGATAATATATATATATATATATATATATATATATATATATATATATATAGTAATTACAAACAATATAGTAGAATTGTCTGTACTTACTAAAACTGTGCTTATTCATGCAATCCCCTAAGTATACCATATCTTTTCTTTTGTATGTTAGCACAGCTAAACTTTCCTAGTCCTAATAAACGAATTGCCACACACTCTCAAGTAGAAAACTTCAGTTAATCTCAATGAGTCACACATAGAAAGAAACTGTAAAGATGAACAATTTATTTAACAATGTTAGAAAGTCAGGCATTCACCAAAATGGGCAGGCTGCTAATAGAATGCAAAGACCATTTTGTAAATCATTGTAAAAGCAAACCCTACTCTCTCTTTCCATTTTGGCTTAGTAACTGAGGAGGGACAATCCTATATATTATCTAGGTCCCAGCTTCTCTGTTTCTTGTTTTTCTTTTCTCAATACAAACCATGCTAGGTCATATCTAAGTTTTATACCTTCTTTTATGATTTAAGCTTATCAAGCACAGGACATAGGAGCAAGTACATTTGTAATCAAAACTTCTGGTTTTACTGGAGAATGGTTGCTTAGCAGGATTCGATGGAGGGCATAGTTGCATCAATAGACAATATCATGGATCTAGTGTGCTCTGTTCATCTATAGCAGAACCTAACCTGGCTTTTAGAACTTAAGATTTTATTTCTTGTGTTCTATCTGTTTTAGAAAAGAAAGTCAAAGAGAACATCTCTTTACATTATTTGCTTTGCCTGTATAGGAATAAAAAGAATAACTACTACTATTGTTAAATTTGAAGCAATGATTGTCAAATCTCTCACTTTAATACATCCTCAATGCCTCATTTTTGAAGAAAGTCAAAAAATGTATCTTTTTATATAGATAATCTTACATATTATTTTTAAAAATGTATATTTACATATATCATGATAGATATTATTATTCCATCTTCCTATATTTACATCAGTCCGTAAACAGATCCATTGACACATATACACTATGTATATGCACAAAAGTTGTTGAGCTTTCACCCACCTTATGTCCATAACCCCATCCTAATTTAAAAATCTCTCCAAGTAGCAACTTAGCAAACAAGGTATGGTGAAACAAAACACTGTACTGTTAAATTCAAGTGACAGACAAGTGGAAACTACGTCTCTTCCTAGCTATGCAAATAATATAAGGCTGCATTTGTTCTGATCAGACAAAGGACAATATTTGATTTTAAAACATAATCTTTATCAATATTCATTGCTTTCCCATAATTGTAAGGTAAAACTTTTGCAATGAAAAGACTATGCATATCTCTGTGTATGTATGTATAGATAATGCCAAATGCAAGTTCATATTGGTGCTACCATATTTATCTTTTTCCAGGCAGTAATTACTGCTTCCTCTTCTTGTTTATGTGTATTTTCACACCTGAACTATGAACATTGGGTACCCTTATCTACCATGGATTCATTTAATACTTTAGAATATATTAGAATATACTATATTAGTATTGGCCTAAGAATTATATCCTGGTATCATCATAATTTTATCAGATTACTATCCTATTTGCCACTTTTCATTTATTTGTCTTCTTAGGAATACTACACCTCCTGAAAAAGTATGTGGATTCCTATTTTTTGTAAATTTACTTGATCATAAACTATGTTGAATGACGTTTTAACTGAGTACTTGTTGTTTGATATTCAGCAAAGCAGTTATTTTAGATGTCTTAGATATTATAACTGCATAAAAAGAAATAAATTATCTGATTTGTTTCATATAATAACCATATGTGAATATCAGACCCTATATAGAGTAATTAGTGCTCATCTGTCCAATGTACTGAAAGTTATAGTTAAGAAAAGAGGCCAAAATTTGACCCATTAGCAATTTGTGTCTTAGTGGCCTAGACAACAGATGTTTTTAAACTATCATACTTGGTTAAACAGAAATACCTCTAGAGTGCATGGTCTTCTATAGGATTTTGAGGTTTGTGTAGAGTCAAGAGAAAGGTTAACATGAATGTAATTTTGGTATAGGCAAAAATTATGGAAAATGTGATGTACAAAAGTCCCTCTGTTCTTCTGGAATTTTAGGAACCCATTCCAGGTGAATAGAGGTAGTAAGTTCTAGAATACCACTTTTATGTTGATTATCCGTACACCTAACAACCACTTACTTCTAAAAACAGCAGTCAATAGATTTATTTTCCACATCTTTCAAGAGCACCAGCACAGTGAAGAAATATAAATTGTTACTCAACTATAAAGATAAGAAATATTGGAAAATGTAACCAATTGTAGACAGTCTTACAAATTTTATAATTGTAAAACTGACTATGTATTTGGTCTTTTATGTATTTTATGCTGCTTTCAGTCAAGACCTTGGAAGTTTTACTTCAACCACCATTTTTGTTTGCATCATAGATGAAATTATACAAATTGGTTAATCTTTCAATAATGATAGCAGTTTTGATATGACATCCTATTACTAAGCTAAATATAAATATATAGGCTTGGCTATCCTTAGAACTTTTGGGAAAAAAAAAACATTTGGTAGTTTAAGAGAAGAGGAGCAGAAAGACAACTATTTTCATAAATAATTTTACCTGAAATCAGGTCAGATGCTTATGTCATTTTCTTTCTTAACCTGGTTATACAGCCCTTGCAGGGATTGATAATTCTGTTTTATTTCAACTGTTGAATTCTGAACAGCTTTGCTCTATGCAGTGTGGCATATTATTCTATTCTTGGTCTTTAACAATAACTATGATTTCTGCAATGTTTGTACCAATAGAGATCATGCTTAGTACCTTGCTGAATCTGTTAACTTTTTCACAAATTTTATACTAACAAGAAACTTTCTTAAAACTATTTTGTGTATTTGTTATTTTATTACCCTTTGCTACTTAGGGGCCTGCCACTAAGCTCCCAAATAAGTACAGAGAGATTTATTCTTTCATAAGAGTGATCAGCCTTAGGTTGGATAATTTCTAGCCAGTTTTCTTAAATTATTCTGTCTACCTTTTACCTCTGGGCTTTTATCTTTTTTGTAAAATACCTTTCTTTACTACTCACTCTCTTGCTTATTGTATAACTGGGTATCTGCTCCTGATGTCCTCTTCTCTTCCTTCTATTACAGCTCCCCAAACTTGATGGAGGTGGGGCTTGTATCTTATCTGTTGCTTTCATTGGTTAACTAATAAAGAAAACTGCTTGGCCTGATAGGACAGAAAATTAGGTAGGCGCAGTAGACAGAACAGAATGCTGGGAGAAAAAAGCCGAGTCAGGCGGTTGCCATGATTCTCCCACTCCAGACAGCCACAGGTTAAGATCTTCCCTGGTAAGCCAGATCGTGATGCTACACAGATTATTAGAAATGGGTTAGATCAATATGTAAGAGCTAGCCAATAAGAGGCTGGAACTAATGGGCCAGGCAGTGTTCAAAAGAATATAGTTTCCATGTAATTTTTTCGGGGAATAAGCTAGCTGCTGGCCAGAAGCTGGGTGGCAGGAACACGACCCACAGCTCTTTCAACACAAACTCTCTAACCAGAGTTTTCCTACAACTGATTTTCACTACCTGGCAGTGTTGCCTATAACTCTCTCCTGCATAGCTATTGTCCATTTAACTCTTTCTTTGACAGGGTATTTTAGACAAGGAAAGTAACACAACTTCATAGTTAAACATATTCAGCATTAAATAATGAAACATATATTTGTATCATTAAACAAATATTTCACAGAATAAAAAATGCAACACATTATAAAGTAATATTCCCCCAAAATATTAAGTAGTTTCTATTATTAATGTTACATAAAGTAAATAGTCCCTCTTTGATTATGAAGTATATTGCCACAGCCAGTGTTTTAGTCATTTTGTAAATCTCTGGACCAAATAGGTCAGAAGCCCAAGTCATTTTTATGGATATGTCAGTTTTTAGATAAATATGGCATCTCTCTAACTCTGCCACTTCTCTCTATATATATTTTCCATCTTGGAAATAGTCTGTTTCATATAGTAACATATATGAAAAGATATTGTATCTAAATGTCACTTTGCTTTTGTTTCAGTTTAGGTATGGTTACAATATTTCTTTTCTGACACGTTTTTGGAAACATCATTCCAGTGCAGCAGTGTTGGATAATGCTATGGGTGTTTGGAGAATAGGAACCAATGAATAAATTAATTATGTGAATTCTGCAGAAAGATACAATATTGGGCTTTATGGAACCTTGATTAATATTAAAATAGTGGTTAAGATAAAGTAACCCTATACTATAACCACTCTCAAACTTTCTGTTTCATTATATGTTCATTTCCTCTTGCACACTCATGTCATGATGAGGAAGTCCAAAGTGTTGCACAGCAAAAAAATCTTTCCACAGAGAGGCAGGATTATTGTTTGACTCTTCAACTCTTAAAATTGTGAGATAAATACAGCTCAACTCTATTAACATACCAAGCCTTAAGTGGTGGGGGAACATACTACTTCATATAGATTCTGTAAGCAGCAATGAAACAGTTACAACTGTATTACTTTATAGATGAATATCACATTTACCAAACTTCTATGTAGTCTTTACTTATGCTCTATTGGCTAAAAAAGAATATAATGTATCTACTTACATATGGAATTTATTATTTTCCAATGAGTCAGAACTACTTTTGTAAATTTAATAACATTTAAACATTTACCTGAGGCAGAAATTCTGCCAACTTTATTGTCATTTGGGTATGTCATTTTATTGTAAATTCAGGTTATTTTTATGATCCTAAATATCCACACAAACTTATAAACAAATATATGTGCATTCTCTTTGTTCTTGTTTGAAGTATAAATTCAAATTAGTGTATTACTGACATGTAAATAAACTGTTTTGTAAAAAAGAAAAATCTTATTTTTCATGATCCTTACAACACATGTGAAAATTCTATATACTGAGGTTAAGGAAAGATATGAATCGAGAAGGATATGATGGAAATTGGATGGAAAGTCAATTAATTCTAGTAATATATACAGTTTTAAAATTCTCAGGAATAAAGACAACAGTTAGAATTAAAGGCTATATTTCATAGGAACTAACAGTGGGCATTTCATCACACCATGTGAACATTACCATGTGAGTAGTTTTCAGGAAGTGTGCTGAAGTAAGCAAGCTGTACTACTGGCCAAGAAAAAGGGTAATAAATCCATCATCTTATTGGGTTAAATATTAAGTGTTTGAGAAAGGAGCATGAATGTTTTTCATCCATAAGCTTGACAGTAATTTCATGGGAAGGATGTGAAAGAAGAACTTGGAACAAACTCCAGGTGTAAGATACTATGGATACATGGTCACCTGACTTGAGTACACTGAACCACATTGTGGGGACATTGAAGAGTCAGAATCTGTGAAACTGTAACTTTTCAAAACAGAGATCTACTGTTTATTCCTGGAAACCCCGGAAGAGGGTTCACGCACCTTTGATGCTAATAATCCTCTGTTGCAGATATGAATCCCTATTTTTCTTGTATCACATAGAGGAATTTCCTCTCAATACCTAAATTAAAGATTGGATAACATATATTTCGGAGTGAAGGAAGACCTGGGAGAATAAAGCTCTGAGTGCGTGTGTAATTTGATATGGCCATTGCCATGATGAGTATGACGAGGGTTCGGAAACAACAGTAAAATATGCAAACAAGTAAATAACCAAAAACTAACAACAAGATAAAAACTAAAACTACGAGTAAAGAAGATTAAGGATCATCAAAAAATCTACAGAATGCTCAATGCTTAGCATAACTGTGTACCGGCTAATTTCCGGAAGAGACTAGGTCAATTTCTAATGCTGTTGTGGGAAGATTTGGGCTGTTCCTAAGAGCCTGAGTGCAATTCTCAGAGTGCTCTCATGTCTGAGGGTATCTTTGCCTCACCTGCACTTGGTCCAAAGTTTATTGCAGGAAATTTCAATGCTTTTGGTGGAAAATGCAACTGTGGAAGTTTAAAAATAAGACCACTGTCTAGCCTGCCTGCAGATAAATGATACTTCTCATGTGATATTTTCTACCTTTAACTTTTTTTTTTCTGATTCCAACAGTTTGCCATGATAAAATACCCTGACAAAAAGCAACTTAGGAGAGAGATGGCTTCTTTTAGCTCCCAAGTTCAGGCAGCAATCTATTATAGGGAAATCAAGTGAACAGGCTCATAAATGCATCACATTGTTAGAGCACATTCACAACAAATACCAGAGAGAAATCAATGCACGCCTGCTGTTTGCCTGCTTGTTTTGCTCAGCTCAATTTCTCCACTCTTATCTAGTTTAGGATCCCAGTGAAAGAAACAGCATTGTCCACAATTGGCTGGTACATGTTAGGTCATTCAACTTAATTAGGACAATCTTCCAGTCATGCTCACAAGTCAACAGAATGAACACAATCTCTCACTCTAAATATTTTCAGATGATTCTAGCTCAATCAGACCAACCTAAACATCATATTCATCAATTAATTTATATTATTAAGCCATAGTATAGAAAATGCAACTGGATAATTTCATTTAAAATCGCTACATAACATTTTTATTTCAGGTTTTATTTTAGATGTATATACTGTGTTATACACAAAATGATATTTATATTGGATAATACTAGTCTGTCCTCTATATCTTTGTCTTTTCAAATGTATAATCTTTTAATTGCATGAATTTCAATATTATAAAATGAATCTTTATGGGCTGAACTCATTTTCTATCTGTAATTTCTCTGTTTGCTTTGGTTACCTTTTATACAAAAAAATACAGATTTTTATACATTTCCCTTGTCTTTTCATCATATTGGCAGTTTTTCACTTACTACCCTAAGGTTCTAAACTTATTAAATGAATCACTCTAAGGGATAATTCCACTTTACTGCATATTTTTGTCTAATAAGTATCAATGTGACACCCTTTTCTACAATTTAAGAATGTTTGTATTTGAAATAGATGTACACCACCTTTGTCCTTCTCTTTCTTCCATGAGGCCTTCGAGATGCCCTTCCTGGAACTCCCCCCATATCCTTTCTACTCTCAAGTTGATAGCCATTTTTTATTATAGACACTCATGCAAACGTACTTGTATATATGTACATGCATGTGAAATATATAAATTCAATCTACTCAGTTCATTTTGTTTTCTAGAATATACAGTTTCCAGGTTGGCAATTTTTTATTTAAAAGGAAAAGACTTTAATGCTAGTCTTTGAATTTCAGAGTACTTTCCCCTGGACCCATGTTTAAAGATGATTACTGGAAAATATCCATGCAGTATTTTTCAATAAATAATTTAATATTTCCCCTGGACACTTATTTTGTCATTAGAATTTTACATTCTTACAGTCATGGAATGTTTCTTTACATTATGTGAAGATGTGTTACTTGCCTAATACCATGACATTATACAGTAAATGTCCAGCTATCTTTTTACAAGCAACTTAATATAACAAATGGATCTATGTAGTAATAGGAGCCTTGGGGCTGCATCCCCATCACCCCAGCTGCTTGGCTAGCTTATGCCCC
>NW_004949193.1:800579-802728 GCF_000317375.1 Microtus ochrogaster
GACCTCACTTCCTCTTCCTCCCAGCATTCTGTTCTGTTTACTCCTCCCACCTATGTTTTAACCTATCAGGGCAAGCAGCTTCTTTATTTAATTACCCAATGACCTTCCTCCATCAGATCTAGTAAAGGCAAAACCAAAAGGCAAAACTTTTTGGCATTATTGCTTTGTGAGTAAAGTAGCTATCCTTTGCTGTAGGTGTTTGCTGTAGCTAATTCTACATTCTGTTACATTTTTGGAGATTAATTTCCACAGTTCAGAACTGTTTAATGAAAACAGTTCTACACTGGCCAGGACTTGCTCCTATCTCCTAGGTAAGTACAGAGATCTACCTTCCTGCAATGATCTTTCTCAGCAGGTATTTGGTCAGAGTATAGGGTCCAGGCATAGATAATCCCATCTAAATTATTCACAGATTTCCAAGGACATAGAATTCCTACTTTCCCAAGCTGCTGCTCTGGTTTTACCCCCATAAAACCAATTACCAGAATGGTTGATAACAGAATAGCCTGAAACTGATAATTTAGAGGCCTTGTTCTCTTAGCTTAGAGCAGTAAGTCTAATTCCACACCTAGACCCGGAGACTATACAGTGTCTGGAGTACATGATATCTGATCAAGAGTTATCAGCTTCCCCTAGGTTCCCTATTGACCCTGCAGCCTCTCTGAATACTGAGAAAAAAGAAGTGGTACACTGATTTAATGTGTTTACCATATTCTTAATTTTACTGAAAATAAACCTTTTAGTTCTTTTATCTAACACCCACCCCAAGTATCCCCTGATGATTTGAGTCCTGTGTCAACTAACTTTCTCCATTAAGGAGTTCACGAGACATATATTGACCACTCTCATGGATCAATCTCTGTGTGAAAACCCTTATCTGAGTTTCTATGGCACAGAATTTCAGCCCTAGAACCTGATAGAGCTGGGGAATTGCTTTAGAATATATATGATTGGGAACATTTGTAATGGTTAGAATGAGCAAGAGAGAGCAAGTGAGAATTGATAGAAAAGAGAAAGAAAAAAGGAAGAAGAATAAAGACATATAGTTGGACGATTCCTGTTGTGAGTAAATTACTTTTTATTTTTTTATTTCTTTTCATTTAGCTCTACATTTTTCTCTGATTCCATCCCTGCCTCTCCCCTCCTCCTTTCAACCCTTCCCCAAGTTCTCCATTCTCAGAGATCTTTTTTTTCCTCCTTTCCATGAAGATTAGATCTATACAAGTCTCTCTTAGTGTCCTCATTGTTGTCTAAATTCTTAGGGATTGTGGTTTGTAGGCAAGTTTTCTTTGCTTTATGCTTAAAAACCACCTATGAGTAAGTACATATGATAATTGTCTTTCTGTATCTGGGTTACCTCATTCAAAATAATGATTTCTAGCTCCATCCATTTTCCTGCAAAATTCAAAATGTCATTATTTTTTTCAGTTTTGTAGTACTCCATTGTGTAAATGTACCACATTTTCCTTATCCATTCTTCAGTTGATGGGCACTTAGGTTGTTTCCAGTTTCTGGCTATGACAAACAAAGCTGCTATCAACATAGTTGAACACATTTCCTTGTGGCACAATTGAGCATCCTTTGGATATGTACCCAAAAGTGGTATTACTGGATCTTGAAGAAGATTGTTTCCTAATTTTCAGAGAAATCATCACACTGACATCCAAAGGGGTTGTACCAGCTTGCATTCCCACCAGCAATTCAGAAGTGTTCCCTTTTCCCCCCACAACCTCTACAGCATAAGTTGTCATCAGTGTTTTTGATCTTGGCCATTCTTACAGGTGTAAGATAAATTTGTTTTGCTTTGCATTTCTCTGATGACTAAGGATGTACAACATTTCCTTAAGTGTCTTTCAGCCATTTTAGATTTCTCTGTTGAGAATTGTCTGTTTAGGTCTGTGTTCCACTTCTTTTTTTATTGGATTATGTGTTCTTTTCAAGACCAATTTCTTAAATTCTTTGTATATTTTGGAGATGAGACTTCTGTCTGATGTGGGATTGGTGAAGATCTCTTCCCATTCTGTAGGCTGTCATTGTGTCTTGTTGATCATGTCCTTTGCTTTACAGAAGCTTTTCTTTTCATCAGGCCCCATTTATTAATTGTTTCTCTCAGTGTCTGTGCTACTGTGGTTATATGTAGGAAGTGGTC
>NW_004949193.1:813225-815295 GCF_000317375.1 Microtus ochrogaster
GGGCACAGGGACCACCGCTCTTATGGAGACCAGCCAATTTAGACAACTTCAGGCAGCCATGCATACTGACATCAAGGCACTGGAAGAATCGGTTAGCGCACTCGAAAAGTCATTAACCTCCCTGTCAGAGGTAGTCCTACAAAACAGGAGGGGGCTAGACATGTTGTTCTTGTGAGAGGGAGGGTTATGTGCTGCACTCAAAGAGGAATGCTGCTTCTATGTGGACCACACTGGGCTGGTGAGAGACAATATGACAAAGCTTAGAGAGAGGTTAAGACAGAAACAAAAGCTGTTCGAATCACAACAAGGATGGTCCAAAGGATGGTTTAATAAGTCTCCCTGGTTTACAACTCTATTGTCTTCTTTGATGGGTCCCTTGATTATCCTCCTCCTGATACTCCTGTTTGGGCCCTGCATCTTAAACCACCTGGTCCAGTTTATAAAAGACAGGCTGTCAGTCATTCAGGCCCTAGTACTGACCCATTAATATCACATGTTACCACAACAAGGAGGTTCTGTAATTGCTTTGAGTAAAAGATTTAACTCAATGATAAAAAAGAAAAAGGGGGAAATGAAAGACCCTACAGACCCCCTCCTCAAAACCCACGGCTAGCATGCTCCCAGGGAAACATCCTGTTTGCTTTAAAATAAAAAAAAAAATTTCTCCGGATCAGCAGCCAGCCTGCTCTCGTAAGAACATCCCATGTGCTTGAGGAGCAGAATGTCTTTGAGATAGGAAGATTTCAAGGCAGGATGTCAATAAGATAGGTAAGATAGGACATCAACAAAGCAGGTTGACTGCAAAACAGGATATCTATAAGATAGGAACAGTCATGCCCCCCGCCTCATTCCGATAACCATGCTTTTGCTTCTGTAAACTTCCTTTTTGCTGACACCCCGCCGCATTCCAGATCGACCAATAACCACACTTTTACTTCTGTAAAACTTGCTTTTTGCTCTTCCCTATAAAAAGCCCACCATCCAGTTGGCAGGTGCGCAAGTCTTCCGAGAGATCTTGCTGCCCACAGGTACCTGTACCTACTCAATAAACCTTTTGCAATTTGCATCCGTGCGGTCTCGGCCTGTTGCTTGGCATTGGGGAGGTCTCCCCGAAAAAAGGTCCTCTCCGAGGGTCTTTCAGTGTATTTCCAACTTTCTCTTCCATAAGATTGAGTGTGGCTGACTTTATGTTGAGGTCTTTGATCCATTTGGACTTGAGTTTTGTGCATGGTGATAGATATGATATCCAGTTATGCCAGCACCACTTGTTAAATATGTTTTCTTTTTTCCATTTGATTTTTTTTTGCTTCTTTGTCAAAAATCAGATGTTCAAAGATGTATAGATTGATATCCTGGTATTCTATTCAGTTCCATTGGTCCTCCTGTCTGTTCTTATATCAATACCAGGCTCTCTAGCCGAGTTTAAAGTCAGGGATTGTGATGCCTCCAGAAGTTCTTTTATTGTACAGGATTGTTTTGGCTATGTTGGGTTTTTTGTTTGTTTGTTTGTTTTTGCTTTTTTATATGAAGTTGAGTACCATTCTCTCAAGATCTGTGAAGAATTTTGCTGGGATTTTGATGGGCATTACATTGAATCTGTAGATTGCTTTTGGTAAGATTGCCATTTTTACTATGTTAATTCTTTCTATCCAGGAGCATGGGAGAACTTTCAATTTTCTTAACCCTGATTTCTTTACCCTCAGATTTCTACCCCCCCTTTAGCTATTCATGGCATCTTTAATTGAAACTGAAAGGGAATTTTAAAGCCAAAATCTTTTACGGCTCTTTAAAGTCACTGTATTGGATTTGTAAAAAGCTGAACAGCCACTAGCTAGGCAGAGAGAAGTTATACTAGATTTCTGGAAACAGAGAGCTCTAATAAGAAGAAAATAGGAGTTGCCAGCAAGAGAGAGAGAAAGCAGGATGGGGAGGAGTACAGATAAAGATAACCAACCTACATAAAAGAACATAAATTATGAAATCTGGGTTAATTTAATGTGTAAGAACTATTTTTTAATTAATTAATTTATTTATTTATTAAAGATTTCTGTCTCTTCCCCGCCACTGCCT
>NW_004949193.1:815621-825523 GCF_000317375.1 Microtus ochrogaster
TGTCCGGTGCTCCAATGTGGGTCTCTGTCTCTGTCTCCTTTCATCGCCTGATGAAGGTTAATATTCAGGAGGATGCCTATATGTTTTTCTTTGGATTCTCCTTATTTAGAACTAGTTAGCAACAAGCCTAACTTATAGGTTAAGGTTTTGTAATTAACAATAATTCTCCCTCTCATATTTTGTGTGCTGACAGCCCAAAGAAAAAAATCCATTTTCAGTCATCCAGTTTTTATGTTGTGTGTTAGTGGGGATGATGTTATTCAAATTTCATTGGAAAGAACCTACATATCAAGATTACTATCAGTGAATGGATTTTCTCTTCAAATTTTGTTATAGTTTGCATCCTGGGTAAATTTCTCTGATCATGAAAGCTTTCATTTGATTTCACAGCTCAACAGAGTGCTAAGTCAGCATGTGCTGGAAGTGCCCATCACTCCAGTGCTTATTGACTTTAGACATAATAAAAGAAAAGCATCGCGAGTCTACAACTTAAATTTATATAGAAAGTTATATTATTTCTAATATTTGGTAATACAGAAAATGATAACACAGTGAAGATTAGAAAGGCTTGCCTCAAGGAAAACCTTACTAAAATTGGATTAGCACACTAGATGGTTATACTACAAATGGAAAAAAAAGTGGATTATATATACTTTTCATTATCACACATCCATGTAAATATAATTTAGCTCTTATTTAGACATGAATGACAATGCATTTGTGTCTTCCCTTTGGGTTTTAACTGGGTGCTAATGTTGTGAGCCATATGTACATATTTATAAATAGCAAACATTAACCGACTTGCTTTGCAGAAAGTATTGCCATAATGTTAAGCATAATTTTTATTAGTTCAGGCTCATTATCCTAATGATTTCAGAGAAAACAGTATTCTCCATGAAAGAGGAAGAATACCTACTGATAAAATCCAAAATTTTAATACCTGATATATTAGATGAGAAATATGACTTCATCACTTTACAAAAGCACACATAAACACACACACACACACACACACACACACACACACACACAAAGAACAAATTTACTAACTCCTTTGTTGTATGTAGTGCATGAGTGGCTGTATTTCAGAAACCAATGAAAATAATTGAATACAACTATTACCTGAAGACTGTATGTTTTAGATGTTATCTGTATTTTGTTTTTAAAGAAAAACATGTAAATTAAACTCATTAAGATAAAAAACATGTTGTCTGACATTGTTCACTGACCTGTAATAGAAGCTCTAGTGAAGTAAATGAGGGAACAAAGTCTTATACCAACATGCACTTGATAGGAAGATACCTTTTGAATGTCTATGGTTAAGGTATAAAGTTCTGAGGAAAAATGCATGCATACAATAAAACAAATTAAAGAAGAAAATGTGCAGTCCCCAGCAGTTGGCCTGATGGTAGAATGCATGACCATTGCTGCTATCCACTGGACTCTCTAATCTCTAAGACTCATTCTGCCATCCGAACTCACCAGCTCCATCATCCTCCCCTTGGCCAACTCCCCTATAAAATAAGCAGCCCATATAGACTCAAGCACCACTAAACCAGTTTGAGAAAATGTGATTGACTGTCTTCCTGTTATACTGCCCCATTCCCTAGGCCCTAGGTCCCAGGGCACATTCTTTGCCCCCATTTCAATACTAGTTAAGCAGCTGGGCCCTACCCCTAACTCTTTGTAGCTCCACTTCTCTGGTAGAGTCCTCAGCAGCTTGCTAGGAGGTGACAGAACTATGGGCAGGTTGTGCCACCACAGCTGCCACCCACTGGATTCTGTTCCCTCAAGACCCACACAGTTTCCCAACCCTACCCACCTTTCATGTTCTCCTAGTCCAGCCCTACTCTTAAACATCAGTAGATCCTGCAAGAACAAGTATAACACACACCAGGTGGAACTACAGAATCCATAGGCTCAAGTAAAGCCCACACCAGCCAGAAGAACTGAAGGATACTCAGGATTCAGAAACCCAAACCCCACAAACCTCAGCTGAGACAACCCTATTGGACCTGTTGACCAGTTTATCATTATAACCATTGGCCATTGAGGCCAAACGACAATAAGGGAAGCAGAAAACAAAGGGGAAAAGACCAATACAACAAAGAATTAACACTTGTGAGTATAATTATCCCCAACCCAAATGGATACCTTCCAGTATAAGAATACATTAAATAACATAAAGAACAAATTGACACTACCAGAACACAGTGATCCTACAACAACAAAACCTGAATATCCCAATACAGATGAGGCAGAAGAATATAATTTCAAAAATAACGTTTTAAAGATGATAGAGGCCCTTAAACAGGAAATGAAAAATTCAAGTTCAAGTCTGTTTTATCTATGCTTGGTTTTCAGTTTTTTCTTATGAAGTTGAGTATTGTTCTTTTAAGATCCTTAAAGAATTGTGTTTGAATTTTTGTGGAGAGTGCCTTGAATCTGTAGATTTGTGTTTGGTAACATGGTTGTTTCTTACTGTGTTAATCCTATCAATCATGGGCATGAAGGATCTTTCTATTTTGTAATATCTTCTTCAGTTTCTTTCTTCAAAGACTTGAAGTTCTTGTCATACAGGTCTCTCACTTTCTTTGTAAGTATTAACCAAGGTATTTTATAATGTTTGAGGTTATTTTAAATGGTTTTCTTGACTTCTTTCTCAGTCCTTTTTATTGTTTAGGAGGACTACTGCCCTTTTTGAGTTAAGGTTGTATCCAGCCATGTAGCTAAAGTTATTTATTAGCTGTAGGAGTTTCCTGGTGGAATTTTGGAGATTGCTTATATATACTAACATGTCATCTGCAAATAGATACTTTGATTTCTGCTTTTCTAATTGATATCCTTTTTTCTCCTTTTGTTATCTTATTGCTCCAGCTAGAACTTCAAGTACTATAGTAAATAAATATAAAGAGAGTGGACAGCCATTTTTTTCTCCTAATTTAGTGCTATTACTTTGAGTTTTTCCTCATTTAGTTTGTTGTTTTCTGTTGGCTTCCATTTGCTTTGCTTTCCCCAACTCTTCTTATATTGTCTATATATCTATCTTTATGTTCAAAACAAACAAACAAACAAAACAATAACAAGAAAATCAAAACAAAATACTGAAGCACATGAGAACTAACGGAGACTGCTGAAGTGTGCATAAGAATGTCCTATTTGGAGCTAGCTGGTGTTTCAATACTGAGAAGTGAATATGGACATAGGAACTTATCACACCAAAAAATCCTTGAAATAATAAATGTCAGCAAATGGTCAATAATTTTTTCAAATGGATATTAACTGGGTATAACCACCACAACCCAGGGCAGGCCCCATATCAAAAATATGAACTCAACATATTTTCCTCTTCCCCAAAAATTAACATAATGTTCTCTGTTGATGTTTTTCTTGTTGGTGTTAGTGGTAAGTTTGTGTATCTATATATCATGGTGTTTTATCATTACAACAATTAAGAAATATATGTAGAAGATTCATCATTTTGCTTACAAGAGCCTACCAAATAAAGGAAAAGCTTATTTTATACAAATTTAATTTCTTTATATGTTAAGAAAGCCTCTTGGTAGAAGGAGCAAGTCTATTGCTGCTTAAGTATTCCACAATGAGTTTGAATCTGGATTCATGGTGATATCTCTGTGTAAGGCTAAGAAAAGTCATCTTAACCATTCACTTGGAGATTTCTCAAAAACTCAAACGACATAGAAAACACAAATATTAACTACTGGAGAATGAGTACCATTTACAAATCTTAGTAAAAAGTGGGATCTCCTAATTATTGGTATACTTAACTATACATATTTTCTAAAGTAAAATGCATAATTACTGAGGACCAGACTTGTGTAGTCACTGATGTCAATGTTAGATTTGTATATGGTCACAGAAGAATAAAGAATATGTGCTTGTTGTTGTGGCTGAATATGACTCCTACACGCCTTTTACATATTGATACATAATAAATAACAATGACAATATGTCCTTGAATGAAGTTTATATTGCATGCAGTCAGATTCTTCATATATAATTAAATTACCAAATTATATATTCTTACAGACAAAAAATCATCATTGTTAATATTACCTAAGATAACTTTGTTATTGTATATTTAAAAAAATATTGTCATTGAGACTTAATATGATCATTTCATAAAACAATATTTTTATTTATCTATTAAATAAATAATTTATTAAAGTATATTTAAATACACATATTTTCTAAACTGTAAACTCCAATCTGTTATCCTGCCTATGCTCACTTGTTCCTCCATATATTTTAGTGTATCAACATGAAAACACTCTGTCTTTATTAAATCTCATGAATTTGCATCATTAAAGAAACTTCAGTACCTGGTTCTAATGTATTTAGTTTGAAAACAATCATATTTTAATCATGTATGGAACAAAATATTCATTACAATGTCCCAAATTGTGAATTAAATGTACTGTTTAGCTTCTTAAAAGAAGTAATAATTTTCAAGTTTAACATTTGGGTACTTTAGTTCTTTTTCCTTAGATTTCTTTATTTCTAGGTAAGTTCTTCAAAAGTAGGTCATAGTTACTTTGTTTTCAAATTTTATTTAATTTACAAATAATAACCATATTTATTTTTGAAATTAAGGTAATGTTTCATTACATAATTGAGGGACTTTTAAGGTAAAATTGAAATATTTGAATTTACAACTTTTCCAACCTTCTCAAACACAACATGCCATCTGCAAACTTGCTAGAATTAATTATCTAATTACAGGGAATAAAATGTCATGCCTTTTCAAAGATCTAAAATGGTATTTCCTACAGTGGAGATTTTACCTGACCACCCAGTTTGCCCCCATTAAGTAAAGAAAATAATCATGCCCTTAGGAACACAATTTTAACTTGAAAATGAGGGCAACACAAATGCACCATAATTTTCAGTCATTTCACATTCTAAATACTGGGTCTTGCCATTGTAATTTTTAATACTTATCAATAACCACTCATCTAACTAATTATCCTCTCAGATCTAAGCTCCAACTTTGTTGTTTTAATGGTTTCCTTTGAGCAATTTAAATATATAGAGCAGATTGAGCAGTATAAAAGTTGTCATAAGAATATAAGAAGTAACTAAATATATAGTATTTCTGAACAAAATTTTCAACAGTTAAACCTGATGAGTTTTATATACAGATGCAATTAGATGAAAGTATATATATGGACATGCACACATATATGTATCCTGTATTTATTACATAAATAAAGAAATCCTTGGCATAATATTGTGTAAGAAATATACACACACATATATACACACATATAGATAATCTATTTCTACTTATTCCTGAGGAAGATTAATTTCCATATATTTATGTCATGTATTTAAAACATTTTTTATATCTTGAATAATATTGTCTCCTAGTGCTTCTACTTTCATAGTACACAAAAAATTATCCTATCAGTTCGATCAAGGTCAACCTCTAGTCACACAGAATAATATGCTGCAGTGAAAAGATGTTAGCAGCTTTGAAAATCATTTTGCTAATTTTTATTACTTTCAATTAAAATATATTTACATCATTTCCTAAGTCTTTTTTCTCACTCCAACACCTCCAATGACACCGAACTTGCTCTCTCATAGACTCACCATCCCTCTTTTTTGTTACTGTTGCACAGACACATATACACAGGAAACACAAAAATATATAAATACAACCATTTAGTGTTGCTTCTATATATCTGCTTTTAGGATTGACCAATTGGTGCCCTATAACCAACTAGTGTCCCATTGTCCTCATCCCTGAAAAACAAAATAAAAAACAAATATTTCCACCTTAGTATTAGATGCCCATTCTTTCTTTTTTTCTTCTTCATCTAGAGTTTGGGATCTGTGAGGATTCCTTTTCCTCCTTCCATGTGAGCAATTTTATTGTCCGTAGCATTCTTCAAGTATTGATAAGGTAGCCATACCATTGCAGCATCAAAAAAAAAGTTTTTATATCAGTTCTGAGACATATAATTCCACATCAGAATTTCTGGTATTCTGTTTCTTAAAAATCTTCCATCCCCCTATTCTACAATGTTCTTTCAACCTATATATTCATATAAGACATATTCATATATGTCTTATGATATGTACATATATAAGTTTAGGCATTCCAATGAATTTTTAAGAATAATTTTCAGATTTTTAACAATACAAATGATGTACAATCAAGTTAAATATGTATTATGATTTTGAGTGATATTTTGAATGATTTGTTAAATTTTATCTCAATTTTTCTTCTCGATGTAAGGATTATAATAAGGGTGACTAAATACCAGAAAAAAAAACAAAAGCTTAAAAAAACTTGTGAGTTTTTGTTTTTTATAAACATGTCTTTGGTCAGAATAATAAATGTAAATAATGTGTGTTTGTATATTTTTAAAAATTTCCTTTGTGCATATAATTTATTTTTAACCCCCCTTCAATTATTCTCCTATTTCCACAGGCAATTTTTCTTCAATTTTTTTAATGTGCTGAATCCAATAAATGCAGCCAATATGATCATGGAGGTTTATATATTTGCTATCACAGTGGTAGCCCCTCTGGAACACTAGCCCTGAAGAAACCTGAGTCTTCCTCTCCCAGTAATTATCATTTGCCAGTATCACTCAGTTAGGAGGACTTCATTATTTCACAGGATTTGTGCAACTTCTCTAACCAGAAGAACACCCTGCCATGAAAACTTTTAGAAATATTAGAAACCAGAATTTAAAGAGCCTAGTTAACTGCCTTCAAGACCTGACTATACAGTCATTGCCCTTGAATGGTTATTTGTGTGCTTGAATGAATACATGTGTGCTTGAATGAATATGTGTATACTTGAAGGAAACAACCATGATTCTCATGAAGGAACATAGGTTGGAGTAAATATTTTTCTCATTGATTAAAAGTAGGCTAAGTGTTGAAAGAGTAGTAGACAGTGACATATTCAATAACAGTAACAGATAGTAAATACAAGGAATTGAGTCTAAATACAATAATTTTTAAAATTCAGTTCATGATCTAATGTTTTTGAGAAAAATGGAACTCATAGAAAAGAAGAAACCTAGCTTGAAAAATATAAAAGGATATCTTAATGGGCACAAGGAAGAAGATATTAAAAGATGTAAACATTCAATTCCCTTGGTACTGTGACTGAGGTATTAATTCATGTCCTATCATTCAAATATCATCATGGATTACATTTTTGTATATATGCAGTCTGAGTTGCCACACCAGATGGCAACCATAAAATATTTAACTAAAAATCTTCTTGTGTACGTATAGATTATTAACTTAAAATGGTAAATATTTAACATAAATTTTAACTACCAAAAATTACTTTTCTATGTCATCACAATTGATTACTCTTTAATATAATGATGGGGTCTCTAAAAATTACAGAAAAAGATAACAATATTCTCAGAGTTACATCAGGACAAATTCAGTTTAAACTGATGTATCATGGTTTACTGGAGGGAAAGAACTCAGAGAATAAAACGAATGCTAATTATTACATTGGATTGGAGAATATGAACTTGGTTTTCCAAAAAATGTCTGTCTGTACATGGGAAAGGATATGAATTTACCAGTCAGTAAGCTCACCTGGCTGGGTATGTCATCAATATCAATGTGACCCAAAAGACATGAATGATTTTTGCAGAACAATGTATCCTTAGCACATACATTGTAAGGGAAAAGGAAGACTACATCAGTTTGCAATCCCAGCAGTAGTGTATGAGTTTTTCCTTCTCCCACATCCCCTCCAGTATTCTTTGCTGTCAATTATTTTGTTTATCTTAAACATTCTGTCTAGGGTAGGGTGAAATCTCAAAGTTGTTTTAACTTGCATTTCCCTAATTACTAAGAAAATTTGGATATTTTTTCAGCCATTTTTATAATTTCTTTTGAAAACTCTGTTCAGATTAGCAGCTTTCATCTTCAAAAAAAACTGGGAGCAGTTTTCTCTGTAGTGTTGAGAGGTTTTGTGGTCTTCCCTCCATATATAAGAATATGCCTTTTTATATATTTTTTTTCTCATGTTGGTGATACATTATGGATGTATCTTCTAACATTATTAAGAAACACAGTCTCATAACACACTCCCTGCCATCTGAGTCTTACAATCCTTCTGGTGCATTTCCCCCTCAGGAAATGTTGTGTGAGCTGTTTGTAGATATATCCCCTGGAAGTGGGCCCCAAAACTATGCACATTGATTTATTGATTAGATGTTGTTTACTGTAATAATCTCAGTGTGTTTCAAAGATGTTTCCTCCATTAGGGGTAAGGACTATACTTATCTGTGGATTCAAGAACGAATATTTAGAGTATAATTACAGATTATGCTTTTTATATATAGACAGTTGTACATTATCTTCAAGATTCATGACTTCACTAGCCCTGAATAATTGGCTAAGTTTCTAAAACGAAACATTGTTTCCTAGGAGAGGGTCTTTAGTCCAATTAGTGGACTGGTGGTTACTGCCAAGCTGCATGTTCCACTACTGACCCCTTGGGGTTTGCTTGCCATCATAAGTGGGCAAGACGATTGGTTCCTTCCTTCCCTCCTTTGGAAGCCTATTCAGTGTCTTCTGATTCTACGAATGCTTGTTCTGTGAAAGTAGGCTTCAGTTCCAGATCTGTGGTCTTTGTATGAAGAGTAGGATATCTTCAGCAATAGAGAACTACTTCCCATTTCTGTGGGCAACTACAGGTAAAAGCAATAGCCTGTATGTTGGATGTTGGAAAACTCTTTTAGACAGTGTTGATTGTTCCCTTAAAAATTAGCTGTTATTAAGTAAATCATCCATCTTTAATTGATAAAAATCAGTCAAGCAAGGTAAAAGTCCACAGAATGGTGGGGAATCTTTGATAGTTATATATCTGTTAGAGAATAAATATCAATACTTTAAAGAATACTTTAAAATACAATAAGAAGATTGTAGTATTTCAACATATTATGCACATTGTTATCTTTTTTATTCATTCCAATGTTCATTCCTCTATAGCAGCGTAAATGAAAGCAGACAGAAATTATAAGAATATATTTAGCTTTAGTTAGGGAAAGACTCACAGAACCTGTGGTTCCAGTGGAGAACAGGAAAGCAGAAGGGGCGGGGGAGAGCACAGCAGCACTATTTATTAGGAAAAAATATCCTCAGGCTTTCTTGCACATGACCCCCCACTCCCAAAGCCTGCATTTTCTGCTGGGTCCTTTGCTTGGAAACAGTTTTCTGCTCCTACACTGGGGTTGCCCACCCAGAGCTATGAGTGCCTGCCCACCAGGCAGGCCTCAGGGACCCCCAAAAGGGAGCACAGGCATCTTGAGCTTTTGCGGCAGGGTGTCCTGTGTTCTACTCATCCAAACCCTGCCCCCCCAAGTCCTCCCTTTAGTCCATGGATCATTGGACTACCATGCATCTATGTTTGGGTGCTGAGGAGTTCCATCTGGACGGGACGGTTCCTACTTCTATACCGAAGAGATACACCCAGAGAGTCAGTCACAGCAAAGCCTTGACCAAGACACCAGGCCTCTCATGGCACCATTTGAAGGAAGAGATGGGAAGCCACCAAGGCAAGAATTCCTCCAACAACGTGAAAGGCAACATGACATCACCAGAATCCAGGTCTCCCGAAACAAGAAGAATTGTACAACCTACTCTAGAAGAATGAGAAGAAATCAACTCAAAAGTGAATTATATGAAAATAATAGAAGACCATAAACAGGAGGTGGAAAACTGCCATAAAGAATTAGAGATCACAAACAAAAACGTAGAGGAAATGAATAAATCACTCAAAGATACCCAAGAAAACCAAGAGAAACAAGAAAAAGCAATCAAACAGGTAAGGGAAGCGGTTCAAAACTTGAAGAATGAAATGAAAGTAATGAAGAAAACACAAACCGAGG
>NW_004949193.1:827432-831903 GCF_000317375.1 Microtus ochrogaster
TGGATAGGGGAGCAAGAAAGCACAATTCTTAGTTAAGGGAGCCACCTTAGGGTTGGCAAAAGACTTGAACCTAGAGTGGCTCCCAGGAGCCCAAGGCGATGTCCCCAGTTAGTTCCTTGGGCAGATGAGTATAGGGAACCTGAAATGATCCTATCCTATGGCAATACTGACGAATTTCTTGCATATCACCATAGAACCTTCATCTGATGATGGACGGAGATAGAGACAGAGGCCCACAGTGGACCACTGGACTGAGCTCCCAAGGTCCCAATGAGGAGCAGAAGGAGGGAGAAGATGAACAAGAAAGTCAGGACCACGAGGGGTGCACCCACCTACTGAGACAGTGGGGCTGATCTATTGGGAGCTCACTTAGGCCAGCTGGACTATGACTTAAAAAGCATGGGATAAAACTGGACTCTCTGAACATGGCAAGCAATGAGGGCTGATGAGAAGTCAAGGACAATGGCACGGGGTTGTGATCCTACTTCATGTTCTGGCTTTATGGGATCCTAGCCAGTTTGGATGTTCACCTTCCTAGACAAGGACGGAGCGGGGAGGACCTTGGACTTTCCACAGGGCAGGGAAACCTGACTGATCTTTGGACTGGAGAGGGCGGGGGATAGGAGTGGGGGGAGGGGAAGAGGGGTGGGAGGATGGGGAGGGAAGTGGAAGGCTGGGAGGAGGCTGAAACTATTTTTTCCTTTTCTCAATAAAATAAAAAAATGAATGAAAAAAAAAATATTCTCAGGTGACCCTGCCGTACAAGCAAGGTGATTGGCTGGGACTACCCCTACATTCCTCTGTTTTTATAAACCTAAGGCAAAGATATCTTATTTTATCTCATGGTGGTAGGATGAATGGGGCCTGCTTATTGGGGTTTCTCTCCTGCCCGGTACCCTACAGCGGCCAAGCCCCAAAGAAAATTACACAGAGATCTCTGTAAGTTATAAAGCTGATTGGCCCATTAGCTCAGGCTACTTATTAGCTCTTGTAGCTTATATTAACCCTTTATTCTGATCTATTTTTGCCATATGGCTTGGTACCTTTTTCAGCTGGCAGGTCATATTCTGCTTCCTCGGTGGTCTGCACGGGACTGGAAGGAATCAACCTCCTCTTTCCCAGAAATCTCCTGTTCTCATTGCATCATTTCTACTTCCTGTCTGATTTTCCCACCTATAATTCCTGCCTGGCCAATCACCATTTATTTAAAACATGATTGACAGATTACAGACAATTCCTCTGTACCACATGGTGATTATGCTTTTTTTTTCAAAATTGCCTTAGTCAAATGTTCAACTACTTTGAAGAAACACCATAACACCATAAACTCTTATAAAAGAAAGCATTTAGATGGGGGCGTGTTTACATTTCAGCTATTTAGACCATTTTCAGAATGGCAGTAATCATGAAATCACACAAGCTGACATGGTATTGCAGAAGTAGCTGAGAGTTCTATATTCTGATCCATAGACAGCAGAAAGAGAAAGAGACACTGGATCTGGCTTGAGGATTTGAAATCTCAAATCCCACCCCTCTTATTTACTTCCTCCCATAAGGGCACAACTACTCCAACAAGACCACACATTCTTATTTCTGCCAAGTAGCACTATTTACAAATGACCAAACATTCAAATATATGAGCTTATAGATACCATTACTATTAAAACCAGTACAACCATTATGAAAAAGAAATGCTTTTTTTACATATTTTATCATATAATATTACATAGAAATGTCTATACATTGCTTTTGAAGCAAGATATACCTAAAATTGCTATGTATATCCTGAAAGTGGTTATGACAAATTAGTCCTTTGAGTATAAACCAGCTACTCCTAATGCCAACACTGGAGAAAACATCTAGAGTATTCATGACAAAGCAGTCAGCGCTTATAAACCTAACAGTATAAATATACTATTTTTCTGATTAAATGTTTAATTCCCAATGCTAATTCCTGGTTTGTTCCTTTTAACTATTCACGCTAAACCCTGATATTTCTTTGAGCACAGTGAGTTTGTAAATGTATACATTACTCTGCTCAGCTTGCTTTGTTTATATTTATTTTCAATCTTGGATGAAATAAAAATGAAAAGATAAAAGATGTGTATATTATATGTCAGGGTTAAAGGGAAACATATACTATGTATGTATGAGTACTTTTTAGATGACAAATAATTTTCATAAAATTTATATTATTATCTCTTGACAGTATAAAATAAGGTCCAAAAGTAAATATTTAGATTAATCATATGTCTTTTTTTTATAAGAAAAGATGCATTGAATATGAAGGAATGTTGCCAGAATGTATTAAACATGGCAAAAGAAACAGTGGATGGGGTCCATTTTGTAATGACTTACAGCTACAGTCATGTGATCGCTGTTATAGTAGAAGGTATTTTGAAAGAAAAAAGAAGAAACAAAGAAATAATGAAGTATTTACATTATCAGAAACGTCATGAAAAATACATAAATTCTAGCCTTGAAATAAGATATTCTTTAGTAAACATATATTACAACTTCTACTTTGCAAACAAAACACTCTAGATTACTAAAAATTGATTATTTGTGAAACTATCATTAAATAAAGTATTTTTAAATAAATATGTCAACATAAACTTTACTCCACTGTTCAATTCAATGGCTAGATTCATTGTTATTTATATTTGTATATGATATATAGTTTGGAAACCTATATAATGAAATCTTGGCTTTGAAAAATAGTATAACTTGTATATACTCATCTAGTTTCTTTCATAAATGACCATGAAATAATAACTGTTTTATCATTTTTAACAGTAAGACTACGGTTAAGAAAAAAGAATGAGGGCTTAGTGAGAGAGGGATCAGATACCTTTGAAAAACAGACACTTTAAGAACTGGAGGAGGCTTTGAATGAATGAAGGCTACAAGAAAGCTGTCAGTGATGGAATGGAAACTATTAGACAGTGAACACCAGGCTGCCCAGGAAAGACAACAGTGAGACTTTAAGTAACATCCTTTCTACAAATCAGTGAAATTCTTGATACATTGCACTGTTTCTCCCGTGGAAGTCAGAATGCCTGACCAGGAATACACTGATTAACATTGTTATTGGACTGGGAGTGAATTCAGAGAAACCATTAATGACCATAACTCAAATTCATGTATTCAAAGACAGTATATTACAGTGTTAAACAAACAGAGCCATAAGATTGTTCCTCAGTCCATCAGCAAATAAATTTTAGGTTTTTTTTTTTTTTTATTTCTTCAGTTCTGACTAAAATAAAAAACCTCTCAAGACCTGGAGTGAGGTTTATAGTATCTTGGTGTGTTTCTTTGTCTTTAATTTATTATTTTTTGATATTTTAAATTGTTTTGAGAATTTTTTACAAAGTAAATTGATCATAGTCACCTCCTGAAACAACTCCTTCAAAATAATCCTCAATTCCCTATCTAACCAACATTTTGTTCTCTTTTCTATTTTATTACACTCATTTAGTCCATATACTCTTGGCTATGTGGCCTTCAACTGGAATATGTTGAGCCTACCAGAAGACACATCCTTAGAGATCTAATGCTTCTTCTTCCAGAGACTATCAATTGCTAATAGCTCCTTGGTTAGGTGTGGGACTTTATGCTTGCCTCCTTTTCTATTCTGGGACTTTGTTTTGCTTAAACTTTTAATGACTTGAGTATGCTGTCACAGCATTTGCCTCTGCACTGCTGTTTCCAGAAAACACATAGCCATCCATTACATATAGCTCAGTCAATCTTCAAGTTCTTCTTTCTTGAGAATCTTTGAGCCTTTAGATGAGGGAAAATGATTTAGACATCCCATTTAAGGTATTCACTACAAAGTCCTTTAGCCTCTGTATATTGACTTTTGGGAATATTGTGTTAAATGTCATCTACTGATGAAAGAAAGTTTGAGAGGTGCAGTAATATATGGCTATTACAGTTATTCATGAGAAATAACTTTAAGGCTGTGGTCATTTAGCAGAGTAATATTAGTAGGTTCTCCCTCAAGGCCTGTGACCTCTCAAGCCACAGAAATATGGCACCAATAATCATGGGAGATACTGTTTTATATTATGGACAGAGTTTTAAATATAATTAGAGCCACAAGTCTGCGTTTTCTGCTAGGTACACTGCTCAGTTTTCTGTTCCTACACTAAGGCGACCCACCCAGAGCAGTGAGTGCCTGCCTACCAGGCAGGCCTCAAGGACCCCCAAAAGGGAGCCAGGGCACATTCAGCTTGTGCTCCAGGGGTGCCTGTGCACTCCTCGATCTTGCCCCGCCTGCCAGGTTTTTTCTTCCCCCTCCCCCACCCCGGATCATCAGGCTACCAGGAGACATGTTTAGGTACTGAGGAGTTCCATCTGGACGGGTGAGTATGTGTGATTCAGAAGCGGATTGACTCAGAAAAGACCACAAGCCCCCCTCCCCCAGCTCCTTCTGCAGGGCTGTCTTTCTTACACCCGACCCCCCCCC
>NW_004949193.1:832003-851289 GCF_000317375.1 Microtus ochrogaster
TTTCTACACAACTTTTTAATTTGATAAAGATACAACTTTGGAATTTATTTTTGTATTCTCTTTCTACTCATTTTTATAGTGATGGAGGTTGTTCACTTCATGTTAAGTAGTACTGACTAAAACTTAGTTATAGTGTTAAGAACTGAGGTTATCACAATCATTTATGCACATTTTGCAGATGAAGTGATGAGATGGAGTACTTAAGGAATTTAATTTAGGTCACATACTTTCACATGCTGAATGAGAGAATGGAAGAGAATTTCTGGTCAGTTGCCTACCAAGTTCATTACTTACCTGAGAACCCTGAGGCTCAACTAAAAACCTCATTGTCTTATCATGGTGAATTTCTCTGCAGAATTGTCTATTTTAACCATGTTTTTCATATCAGTAATTCTGTTGGATTTAAATCTGTGTTCTACATTGAACACTTGATTGTTTTTGTTCTTTTGAGGATAAAAATCCTGCTTCCTATGTTGTGGTCCTATGTTATTAAATATTTATCTGCTTCTAAAAAAATATGCATAATTAGAAACTGGTTGGATACTCTAATCCCATTCATGCCATTATTGCACCTGTGGTTATGTCTTGCAGTTCTGTGATCATTTTGGCTCTAAATTGTTAATAATTGAATAAGAATAATCCTATCATATCTATTAAATCGTCAAGAATAGCACTTACAAGCATTATGAAAGCAATGGACAATGATTCCACATAGATATCCAAACATCACAGGCTATTGTCCGTTCTCTTGGATAGCTACCACAACTTGACTTTGAAACTTACAGACAGTAAGCACTTCACTTATAGCCAACAGTGAAATCAAGCTGTAATTTATCTGCAGACTCTACTGTTGCTTTTAAATTGATATTTAGTAGGGATAGAAAATAAATTTAGCTATGATTCCATCATGTCATAGAATTGAAGATTATGTGGATTTTAAAAGTAATGTCAAAGTATAAATATTATAAAAACATATTTTTTCCTAGCTCCTGTATCTGAGTGGAAAATAAACATTGGACATTTGCCTCACAAGTAATAGCTTGAAGAAACCTCATTAATTAAAATTTAGCTATAATCCAAAGTCATTTCTAAACCACTTACATTGTAATATATTTCCTGGAAGTGTCAATGTTCAAAAGTCAAGTGAGATGTGTAATTCATAGATGCTTGCTGTATTCACAAGCATCTTTCTTGGTGCAACAATTTGAAAATCATGCTTTTATATTACCTAGTTGAGAGTAAGAGTAAAATCATGCAATTTCAAAACAGTGGAAGGAACTGAATATCTATCTATCTATCTATCTATCTATCTATCTATCTATCTATCTATCTATCTATCTATCATCTATCTATCTATCTATCTATCTATCGAGAGAGTCATAACAGGCACAGAAAGACAAAAATCTGTTTGTAATACACTATCTATCAAATGTGGACAATGCTTCAATGTGTATTTAAATTATAGCACAAATGGAAGACAGGAAATTAAAATGGGAAGTTTAGGAGGGCATGTTAAGGGATGATGGATAGTGAGTTATAGGGAAAGTGAAAGAAAATGGTGGAATACTGTGAGTAGAGAATTTTAAACAGGTAGTGGTATGGAATAGTGAAAATCAGGTGATGGGGAAGATGGCTAATTCAAAGAAAGGTTATGTAGTGGCTTGAATAAATGCAGGCAAATATTAAATAATATATACAATTTTAATGATTAAATAAAACTTACAGAACCTAAGTTCCCGTGCAGCACAGGAGGTAGGAAAGAAAGCGAGCATGCAGCTTCCACGTGCTCCATATATCCGCAAACAACCGCCCCAGGCAATCCCGCCCTAAATGGGCTGGCTTAACCCTACATCTCCCCCTTTTGTCTAAATATGCCAGAACTAAACCAAATACAACTATAAACAATAATAACAAATGATAAATATAACTAACAATATTGAGAACAAAAGTTTTGCTAGACATTCTATCTCAAGGAGTCTAAATAATGTAGAAAGTAACTACAATTAAATAATCTTCAACTCCGTCAAAGATCTGAGAAGGGAATAAATATTACTTAACAAATTGAGAGATATCCAGAATGTGCAACAAATGACAGAGACAACTGACTACCTGGGCAATCACCCAAAGTCTCGTTTGCAATGTTGAGTCAACCAACTTTGGCTAAGGCCTAACATAACTGAAATACCATTATCAAATGCAAGGAACTTTCTTAGAATTATCCTACCCTGTCTTGGCAAGATAAGACAATCCTGTTTCATATCTTAGTCAGTAGTTGAGGTATGGGCTTTTCTTAACCCAAAGGCCAGTTCTGCCAAGAAGACAAGCTCCCATTGGAGTGTCTTTGGTGCCCAACAATCTCTCGGGAGTAGAATGGTGTTGCCAGGAGTAATTGTGTCTCATTGGCACAGAATTCTAGGTTAGATTAAAGGCCATTTTCTACAGCTCTTCAAAGAGGCTGAAGATTATACTATCTATACTATATAATCTCTACGTGTCTAAAGGACCTGATTAACCTAAAAATAAATATGACAAACATATAATTCTCCATACCTATCTAATTTGAAAACTAAGAGAATAAACAACTGTGCAATATGAAGACAATGATCTTCACCTGTAAACAATGTCATAACATATCAAATGTAAACAATGTTATAACATAAATAGTATCAGAGGTAGAAATGTACATTGTGATGTGATAGATGTATCCATACAATATAAGCATACTCTTATACAAAAATAGAGGTAGGAACACTCACATTCCACACCCGGCTAGCTCAGTCGGTAGAGCATGAGACTCTTAATCTCAGGGTCGTGGGTTCGTGCCCCACTTTGGGCATGAATAAATGCAGGCAAATATTAAAGAATATATACAATTTTAATGATTAAATAAAACTTACAGAACCGATGTTCCCACGCAGCACAGGAGGTAGGAAAGAAAGCGAGCACGCAGCTTTCGTGCGCTCCATATATCATATCCGTAAACAACCGCCACAGGCAAACCCGCCCTAAATGGGCTGGCTTAACCCTACAAGGTTATGATTAAAACAACAAGCACATGGACACGCACAACAAAATCCAAGCTGTACTTTGTTGCCTTGTCTAATTGTCATCAGAGGAGCTTCATCTGGAAGCAGATTTGAGCAGTTGCATATTCTGACATTATGTTGAGAAAGTCTAAATTAGATGTCTCTATTACGTTTCTCCCTTTTGAGTTTAGGAAAGCCATTGAAGGGTGGAAGATTGTAGGAGTTATAGGGGATGGATGACACCTGGAGAACATGGCCTATGTTCTAAATAAGCAGAACTCACATACATTTGCATGGGCTCACATGGGCTCACTTGGGCTTATATGGGCTCACAAAGACTGAAGCAAGAAACATAGGCCTGAATTGGTCTGCATCAGGCTATTAGCTTGGTTGTTTTATGGGACTCGCAGCAGTGGGAACAGGTGTGTCTCTGACTTTTTTGCTTTCTATTGGAACTCTTCCTCCTACTGCTTGCTTTTTCCACCTTGAATATGTGTGTTTTTTTCCTTGTTTTCTTGTGTCTTGTTTTGATGGTGTCTTTGGGAAGCCTGTTCTTTTCTGAAGGGAAGTGAATCTAAAGAGATAGAAAGGGTGAATGGCAGGAGCTAGAAGGACTCACGGGAGGGGAAAATTTGGTCAGGATGGTTTTATATGAAAGAAGAAACTATTTTTCAGAGAAAGAAAGAAAGAAAGAAAGAAAGAAAGGAAGGAAAGAAAGGAGGAAGGAAGAAAAAAGGAAAGGAAGGAAGGAAGGAAGGAAGGAAAGAAGGAAGGAAGGAAAGAAGGAAAAAAAGAAGGAAGGAAGGAAGGAAGGAAGGAAGGAAGGAAGGAAGGAAGATACATGGAATTCTACTGTTACGCAAGTCATTTAAAATAATAACTGGAAATATAGCAAACATTTTCAATGAAAGAAGAGTAGGGATAATTAAAGGTTAAAGGACTAAGCATGGATATGGAGAAAAATTTGTGGTGGATGGGTTAACCAACACCAAAGGTTTTCAAAAACCCTGGGGAAACGCAGTATTTAGCAATCTAATTTCAAAATTCAGCTGTATAAAATGATACATTTATACAATGTATCACAGAGAATATATGGATTTTTAAAATCTCAGTACAAGGCATTGAATATTTTTTAATGAGTTACTGGTCTGGGATTCACAGAGGTTTTCGTAAAGCAGAAACTATTGCCATTACCCTTAATAGACTACCATGACTGCATGGTTAGAATTTATTGTTAACATACTTTAGCTGCAGGTTATAGATAACTTAGTATTAAAACAACTAGGAAGTATCTTCTTTTTTTGCTAACTTTCAAACTGCCTGAAGGTGCTATTCAGACTTTTATAAGATAAAATACATAAAGAGTTTACATTGTACTAAATATACAATAGTGCAGTACTGACCTGCCAGACTAGATATGCTCACTTTTGGGATAGTGGTTTGACTACTATTTTGATGACTAACTATTTTCTGACTGGGCTTATGTCCTATTCCAAATTTTGGAATTTAGTGAATGGATCTGTACTCCTTAACAAAAGATCATGGCTGTGGTATTCATATGTCCAAGTGTAGAATGTGTTATTAAAAGACATGCTGTCAAACCATCTTCAAATTCTTAACTTTATACCAATATATATGAGCTGATATCAGCCTCAGCCAGAAAAAATTTCTCACTGAAGTCGTGAGCAGCCAATGGAGAAATGCATAACTAAGCATTCCAGCTATAAAAATAAGATACTGAGTTCCCTGTCTTAAATAAGAATCCTATATTACCATCACTCACCTCCAAAGCAATGATCATGAAGCATTCAAGTAGAGGAGACTAAAGCAAAAAACCTACAAAGGTCATAGTATGGAAAGTTAAAAAAAAAAAAAAGTATATTTTTTCTGTAATTGACACCGTGTAACCTCTCATTAATACAAAGTTGGTGTGGTTTTCTGCCAAAGAACAATTCAAGAATTTCAGCATGGTTGCATAGATAAAGTCCAGCTTTCATTCCTTACTAAGATTATATTAGGAGATGGTAGAGTCTAAGGAAGAAAGAATCCTTCTGTTTTATGCAATATAGTTTGTGCATATTAGGAAAATCTCATTATTGGTATCATTTAAATCTAGATATCTAACCAGAAGGAGACAAAACTGTAATCATCTAGGATTATATATTATCATAGTTTCTAGCCACTATATTATTAATTTTTTTTACATTTGTTGCAGATTTTAAGCTCCAATTATCAATCAGTGAAAAAGTCTGCAATATTTGTGGGACATTTTATATTAACCCATATAAGTGCATATAAATATATTTGTCCAAAATCACTGCTCCCATTAGTAAGGAATAAGGTAGATAAATATGAAAATATTTCTCCCATTATTTCCATAATGATACATTTTCAGTTTTTACTTCCTAGCTGATATACAATGTGTATGCAGTTCAGGAAAAGGGGGCATTAAAATAATTACTCTTAAAACTGACACTCAGTTCATAAAACAGAGGTGAGTGCTGAATGGCTAAAGCCATTATAATTTAGGGTAATATTTTTTTAGCTTGTCATCAAGTGATAATTCCAGAAATATAAATACAAATTCATTGGAAATTTAGTTGATCAGCTCATGTAGCAAGAGAAATTTATAGCATTGTGAGGTTTACAAAGTGTCTCTTCTCAAAAGAACATTTGACAGGGGGTTGACCTTAGTACAACCAAGAGCTCAAAGAAAAGTTTGGTAACAAATTATTAATTTAATGTGTTGTCCATTGGTCATAAAGTTGTGAATTCTCCTAAGAAGTGTGCTTCATTAGCTCTGGAAACAAACAAACAAACAACAACAAAAACTTCTCTAAATTGATGCTAAAAGTTCTTACTAGAAAGAAAGTTATCTAGTATTTAGGAAAAATTGCAATATTTTTATAATAATCCTTAAAGTACAATGACCAGGCTTGCAAGATCCCTAATAACTACTACTCATAAGAAATCAATATAAAAAAACGTGAATGTAAATGAAGACTATGAAATCAACCAGTAGAATGAAAGCATAAATTATAGATAAGCAACTAGAATTCCTTAAAACATCAGTTACACTTTTCATATGCTCACACTCATGCACAGAGCATCATAGACATATGATTTATATTAACTCACACACATAAACATATTTAGTAAAGACATAACTAGAACAAATATGATTAGAAATAAAATTTATACAAAAATTAAATAGAGTGTCTAGATATATTAAAAACCGACTCCTAAATTTTAAGAGCAGTTTAGAATATTCTGAACCATGATTCTATGGAAGAGCAGCCACTGTTTATATATGTATACATATATAAATTTAAACACAGTGCCAACATTGTATAAAAGCTATATAATAAATATTGATGCATCAGTTGCTATAAACCTTGTAATTTAGTAAAAAATCTAATCCCAATGATGAAAACATCTTAATAAATCTGCAAGTGATAACATATATAAAATAGCAAAATAGTACACACAGAATAGAACAGCTAAAATACAATAAAGTATTATTCAACAATAAGACATACAGAAACAAATTTAAAGAAAAATATGTTTATTTCTTGAAATTATATTTATTAATTAAAGTAATGAACCTGATACATAGTCAAATAAAATCATTGTCTGGATAAATTCTACACCAAGTAAAAATAACCTTCTAGAAAGTAGTTGGCAATGTTTTGAAAAACAAATAATTTAATAAAAATATTAAGAGCAATGAACTTGCCAAATAGTATTTGAAAAGTGTCCAACCATAGAAGAGCTATAGGCAATCAATTATTGCTGCTGAGAGGGAGAATCTATTTTTTCCAGGGTGGCAGTTCTTCTAGGTTATTATTTCCCTATGAGTAGCCAAAGTGTCTGTGTAACAACCTACACATGCACCTGTGTCTGTGTGGCGTGTGTGTGTGTGTGTGTGTGTGTGTGTGTGATTTATATGTACATGTAACAAATGTGAAAGAGGCAGTGACTTTGAGAAAGACAGGAAATGCACATGGAGGGAGTTGGAGTAGAGCAAGAGAGACGTGGAAATGATTTAAACATAGTGCTCATGTACGAAATTCTGAAAAAAACATACAGAATTTAATTCAAGAAAATGTTGACAACAAATACAAGTAAAATCAAATGTGAGGAATGAATCATGGTGCTCTAAATGTAGAGTGAGAATAAATGTCTATTCTGTGCAAATTTAAAGTAAGGACAAAGAGATAAAACATGAGTAAGTACTGATGTGAGGCTCACGATGTAACTAGTAATGCAGAAATCATGTTTCATAATAAAATCAATAGAAAGATTAGTAATAAACTTTTAAATTATCAAAAACCTGTTTTCTGTCAATACATCATTGTAATTTATATTTTAAAAAACAATGCAACAGGAAAGTACATAATGTTAGTAATATCTCTATTTCTTAAAATAGTACAGCATGTATTCATGTATATTTCTGTATTTCAGTAAAAAACACATTACATATAATTGCGAAATATCATTCATACCAGCAGACCCCAAACAATTTTAGAATAAATACATTATGATGGATGGATGAAATTATCAACATTTCTACGTTCAGTTATGAGACAATAAAATTACATGTAAATACAATAATATCAACTATATAATTAAATTAAACAACAATGTTTGTCTTACTTGAAGTTCTAATGGTACATTATTTTTCTATTCTTCTATAAAACACATTGGCACTTTCTCTGAATTAAGAAATCTTTCCCATGGTATCCAGAAATTTAAAAAATAAATAGATTAAATTCCAGAAATAAGATGTATTATACATTAACTATAGCAAAATTTATATTTTGTATATGTAAAAAATATTTGTTAAAATAATAATGTTACTTTAACATTTTACAAAATTCCAATTTAATACATACTTTGGCTATATTGCAATAATTTCTAGCCCATTTATTTATAAATTTGCATTGACAATATTCAAAATTTTATTATAAATTAATTATTTTTACCAAATTAAATCCTTATCTTTATATGTGTATAAATTAAGTTCACTAGAAGAGAATTTTCAACTTTCTTGTGTTTTCAATACTTTACCATACCATATAATCTCGAGACAAATTAATCTGTGTCTTCCATAACAAGAAGAACTTCTAATTTACAGCCCATTAGTTCTTCAGAGTTTAAATCTGGATGTATAATTGGCATGTTAAGTTTCTTTTGCAATGATGTGTCTATGGACTATCACATTTAGTACAAAATATCTTTAACCATTAACATATAATTTAGAATATCATTGCTAATGAACAAATATTAACATAGAAATTGGTGTAGAATGAAACAGGTTTAGTAGAATATATATATATACATACATACATATATATATATATATATAATTATTTTATGTTTAAATAAAGTAGAATCAATTTCCAAAGTAATACTCAACAAATTTTCCTTTTAATTAGTTTATAAATGAAAGAAATTGTGGTAACTTTTGTTCCATCTGTCTTATTGATAAAGATTTATATTATATCCAAAAGGTATAAAATCAATGTCAAGTCTTAATAACATGACTATTATGAAAATCTTCATAGCTAAAGTGCTGCACACTTCCTTTGGAATACATTTTCCCACAACAAAAGGAATCAAAGTAAGGCCTTTGATATATACGCCAATGCAGTGTATCTAAGCAACACCTCTATTACATGGATTCCTCCATATCATTTCAGAAATATTCTAAAATAATCTTTCAAATATGTTTTATGAGCTTTAAACCTTCTGCAGAGACAAATTTAAAAACACTGAATTGTTTCTTTACTCACTTTATAATATAATAAACTATAATATTTTCTTGGTTGACCTCCCCAACAATTTGAAAAAGTAGAGATTCAACAAGTTGTAAAAAGCTTTTGATATTTGTTTGTCTACTGACAATAGCATCTAGTTAATCTCATCTTCACAGAAGTGTATCTGAATTAGGAATCAAAGAAAATAATTGAATGCCCAAGAATATTTCATTTAAAATGTTTGTTTATGAATTTACATTTCTTCCATCTGAGAATTCTTACACAAAAATCTACCTTTGTCAAAGAGCATGAATACAAGGAAACAAACTATTCATATTTTCTTTTCAACTGAAAAGGATTTTTGAAGGATGAGAAAATTTAATATCTAAAACTTATATGTGAAAAAAATAGAAAAAACTTTATTATATCGTGATAAAACAATCTTATTATTATATAAAGAAATTTGCCATGTTTGTATTTTTGAACAGTAAAATTTCTAAAAACATGAGATTAGATCAATAATTTCCATTACAATATAATAATGGTGCACTAAATACAAATTATGAATTATAAAATCTTCAAATAAAAATTGTATAGTAATGCAAGCATAACACTGTTCAGATTTGTTCTTTAAGTAAACGACCATCATTCTTAAGAAAAATATTCGAAAGAATGAATTAAAATTAAGTACACTTTGTAAAATACAAAAGTATATACTACCACCTAGTGGTTGTGCTGTTTGCTCAAGGGTGATATTTTCCCATTCAAATCCACAAAAGTGAACATTGAGGAATTCAGAAGGCAAAAACAGTTTACAGATAAACATTTTCAGTAAGTACATGAATTTGTAAATATTTACAAAATATCCTTAACCATCTCATATTTTATAAGCTTCAATACTGTTTTTTAACCAAGAATAGAAGTAGGAAAAGATAAATAAGTCTATGCAAAAATATAATTTCAATAATTCTCTCTTACACCCAAAATTCAAAGTCAAACAATTTTGTGATGATCAAGAATAGCGACTCGAAAATGTATAGATAGCATTTCCTATTAGCTAGAAGTAATATATTAATATTTTCATGTTGTATCATTAATGGAAGAAATTGCTTGTAATCATAATTTATATTAAACTGATTATTCAAACTTCAGTAAATCTCCAAACGGATAAACTTTGAAAAACTTTAGAGAGTACATATGTTATTCCAAAGGGAAGCAAGCAGAAAAATATTTTTCAAAACCAACTTACATGATTGTTCTTGGTAGTTATTACACCAACTAGACACAAACCAGGGTAATCTGGGAAGAAGGAATCTTAATCAAAAAAATGTGTCCTTAAGATTAAACTTCTGGTAGGGCCAGATCACTGTGAGGCGTACCACTCTTGAACTGATGATCCCTAGTTCTGTAACAAGGTAGACTAATCAAGCTATTAGCAAGATTATTTCAGTTCTTACCTCTATATTCAAGTTGTAGCTCTTGCATTAACTTCTCTCTGTTATGGATGGTGATAGGAACATGTTAAGCAGAAGTAAACCCTTTCCTCCCCAAGCTGCTTCTGGTCATGATGTTTATACAACAAAAGAAACTCTAACTAACACAAAAATAATTTATTTATACTTTCTTTTGTGCTCTCTTCTGCTTTCATGAGTATTGTTGTACGACTACTTTGCTAATGTTATAAGATTTTGGGTTTGTATTTAAATATTTTTGCTATAGCATACTTTCAAAATTAATAACTTGCAGATTTTTGTACTGTCTTGTATTTTAACTTTATTAAAAATAAGTCAGTTAATACTGTTCAATTCATTACTTTAAAATACTAAATATTTTATCATTTAGAAAGCATTATTACACCATCTCACAAAATAAACAAAAACTAAAAATAATTGCACTCAAATTTTATTAGTAAATTTTAATTTCATAATAGATCACAACATTCATATGTTTTCTTAAAAAGGAGTATTTTATTCTTTTTTTGTAAGGATAACATTCAGTTAAGCAATTAAATTAGTACAGCAATCTTTTATTCTTTATAGATAAATGTAACTTTACTCTGTACCAAGTCAGTATAAGAAAAGTTGACAACACAATTTTATTAATTCATTAATTAGTTCACCACACACATGATGAATGCTTTCCAAGGGCCATCCAAAATGCTAGTAACCATGGGTACCAGAATGAAAATTTGGATTAAACTGTCAGTTTGTATTTTTCTCCAATTACTTTTATTGAGACCTAGAACCACATGTAAGAGAAATGTAAGATTAAAAGTAAAGAGCCACAAGCTGGCAGGATGAATAAGACATAAAATATTCAAAGTACAAATCGCATTATAGCCACTAGGAAATAGGCAAATAGCATAGAACAGAGGACAAGCTATGAAGGACCTCATAGGCCAGATATAACATTTAAATTTTGTATGTATATTATTCCCTGAAATTCTGTTATCCTAGTGAAATTATTTATCATAAAGAAACACGGCCCACTAAAGTGAGGAAGGAGGTAAAATGAGTTCACAGTCATTGATGATGCTGAAGGTGTCTGTGTGCAGCACCAGAAGTAGAGGTGTGACAGTTGTCAGAAGGAGCAGGTGTCTCCACCTAGACTATAATAGCAGAATATAAAGGTCTTTTGTTCTTTACAATAGCTGTCTGATTAGTGTTACAAGATGCATACAAAATGGAAGCATCATTTGTGACAATTTCAAAGCATCATTTTACAGAATATTTCTTACTTTAAAAAGGTGTAAATGAACCTTTCCCAGAGAGAGAGGTGAGAGTTAGCACCTTATTCAACTTATGAAACTTATTATCACCAACAGTGAGACAATCACACATTATGTACTGCCTGACAGAGTACAGAATAATTGTTTATGGGGTGATTGTAACTCTGTCAAAAATCAATGTATTCCCTACAGCAATGCAGTGGCTAAAATAGTCTAGAGGTATAAACTGCCCAATGACAAGGAAGGTGCGTGTGTGGAAATAGAAATTTATTCTGATATCTAGTAAGTTAATGACAAATATATACATGATTTTTTATTTGTGTGTGTTTCTGTGTGTGTGCTCATTTATACTGTGGCACGTGTACTGAGGTAAGACAACATTTTAGTTTGCTCTATCATTCTACATTGTACAAGGATTCTGAGCACCAAACTCAGGTAGCAATATTTGAAAGTGAGTGTTTATTTATCTTTCTTCTGTCTCTCAATAGATGATTTTTAGTGAATGTGAAGTTACTGTAGAAGAGAGAGTGTATCATTGAAATTATATGAGAAACATAAATATGGAAAACTTGGCCCTTTTAGGCAATTTCTGGTGAATTACATAGTATTTTGTGACACTCTTTCTAGGGAGACATGACAAATACATTTATTCATGCTAGGTCAATGAATCAAAGTATGGATACTATCAAAATCAACTTCAGTTTTACCAGGGTCACTTGTAGGAGTAGTAGTGAGGAATTTCTTTCAAAAGCAGAAATGACTCAGGTGCCCTGAATCACCAATCATGTGTAGCAGCTCAAGAAACATAAAACCCAAAGGCAGATCAATAATTTTGTGAGTGTTCTTTCTATGTGGCTAAGTTGGTTTAAACTTCTTAAAGGAAGCTAGGCTGTTCCTTGCTTCTTTCAGGCTGTTTTGTTGATCTGCTTCTTCCAGAAAGCTCACTGGTGTAAGAGTTTCTTTCAGTAGTTTTTACAACTATGTATGCTTGTGAAGGGCACTAGTGATTCTGCTCAATTTGGATGACTTCATGAAGCAAGTTGAGTTTTCTACATCTCAAGTTTAATGAGTTGCCCTTTAATATTGATCATTTCACCTGCCCTTAGGATGTCCTGTAATTTTATCTAGCTATAAACATCTCATGTCTTCAAAGCCTACTCAGCCCCAATGCATGACTAGTCAGGAAATCTTCTGTTTTAACTATGAACAGTCTGTCTTAAAATAACCTGTTTTTCATCTTCCCTCTAACAACATAAGTCTTACAAAGCTTCATTACAAAATGGGGTATTTTAATCTAAAAAATTGCTATATAATGTTTGGATGATATATACCACTGTGAGTTCCAAAAATAACTCAACAAAATATGGAACCTCTTATTTTACAAATATGAAACATTTATCTGCTCATCAAACAAACTTGATCTGAGAACTGTGAACTTCATTTTCTGATTACCTGGTCTACAAGAGCTAGCTCCAAGACAGATTCCAAAACTGCAGAGAAACCAAGTCCTAAAAAAACAAACAGACAAAAAATCCTCCAGAAAAGTAGTCAATACTTCTTACTGGTGAGCCAACCCTCCTAGACCTACAGCGTTCTATTCATGTACATGTATGTTTTAAACACTAGGAATGTGTCTCAGAATTCTAACAAATTTCATATATATATATATACATATATATACTGTACTACTGAAGAAAACTACTACACTACACACACATTTCCAGATCCAAGTTCATTTCTGTAGACAAAACTCATGGATTGCAATCTGAGTGGTGTATAAATGGAATTTCATAGAAACCAGATTCCAAATGAAGACAAACATATTTGAGCAACTCTAAGGAAGGTACTAATTAAAGGATACCTAATATTTAATAATTAGTCTCAAAACATTTCTGTAAGTTTACTAGTTGCGGGAAAGAGATTTAAGAGGACTATTTACAGTAGCACCATGTTGAAAGCTTCCATTGCATAGCTATGTTTTTGCTTTCTGAGGTTAGACAGGGTCCATGCCATATCCCAAAAGACCATAGTGGAATCAACTTCCAGTAATCTGTAGTAAGGAGGGTGCTTGTTTGTTTCCTGGCTGCCCAGTATCTCAGATCCAAAATAATCACAAAGAATCTATATTATTGTAAACACTGTTTAGCCCATTATTAGCTCTATCTTCTTTTTGTCTAACTCTGTTTTTAATCCATTTAGTGTAAATTGGGATTTTGCCTGTATGTATGTCTGTGTGAAGGTGTCATATTCCCTGAAACTGGAGTTACAGGCAGTCATGAGCTGCCATGTGGGTGCTGGGAATTGAACCTGGGTCCTTTGGAAGAGCAGCCATTGCTCTTAAACTCTGAGCCATCTCTCCAGCCCTAACTCTTACACATTAATTTAATCCATTTCTATTAGTCTGTGTATTGCCACAAGGCTGTGGCTTGAGGGGGTACAGTTCTCAGCATCTGGCTTCAGAGGGGATATATTATTTCTCACTAAGTCTTCTCTCTTTCTTCCAGCATTCAGATCAGTTTCCCCCACCTAGCTATATTCCCTGAGCAGGCCCAAGACAGTTTCTTTTATTAACCAATGGTATTCACAGCATACAGAGAGGATTCCACATCATTTATCTACTGAAACAAGCATATAATGTCTTCATTATTGAACTTCTTATTTTCTATTTTTCTGTCCCTTTCCATTATAGTTACCCTGGATTCATCTCTGAATCCTTGAGCATGATGATTTTTGTAATTGATGCTAAATTTAATCTCACCTGATTTTAAATAACAGCAAAATGGCATAAATCACACATTAGAAAACTCAGTATATTATTTATTAATTGTTGTACATTTGAAACAAGTATAAAATAATTCTATAATAAATGGAGTAATGTAAGTAATAGCGACTTTACATTACAAATACAAAAATCATAGAATACACACATCATGAAACTGTAGATTTTACAGTTTTAGATTTCAACCTAACATATATTTACTAATATCATATAGAGAATATGCATATTAGATTATATTTTTTTAAACTGATACACCCCTGGGGTTTTTTAGTATATGAAATTTGTTTACTGTTTCTTTTGTTCTTTATTTACATTTAGCAATTATGGTAAACGTCATTATTATAAAGAATGAAATTTCTTAAAATAACCTCAAGTTGTATCTAGGACATAAATAAAGAAATTCTGTTATTCAAGATAGAAACACCAACAGAAATAGAATACAAGATTTTGACAACAATTAAGTTCTTTTCATGGACCCAAAGTGTCATTTGATATTTGAGTGCCAGTATATGATACAGAATGACTTTCTTCGATCAAATTTTCCAAGCAATATTTATGATTTTTAGGAAGAAATATTTTCAGCAGTTCCATCAGCAACTCAGTCTAAGCACATGGACAGATCTTATAGGGTATACAAGCATGAGTGTGTTTCATAATCATTCCTAGAAAATGATGTAAATCTCAGTTATATTGAATGATGTACTAAGTACTTTCTTCATATCAATTAATTTTACTACATTGTCAACCACTCTCAAAATTCCTAACAAAGTAATGAATAAGACATACCTATATATTCTTGTACTATAATATTGATTCAAGGGACTTACCAGTACTAACAGTCAGAACACTCTTATTGATTGTCCAATGCAGAATGACCAGCTCCAAACCTTATATTCCCTAGCAATAATACAGGATAAAGTAAGTTCTATTGCTATAGTTGTGAATAGGCATACATATTTTGCATGTAATTAGAAGGTATACAGCAATAACATGTAATTATAACCCATATTGGTATAATATAAGAATTATATTCAATACAAAATATACTATCAACTTGAGAGTAGGGGAGGACATGAGGATAGTTGGGGAATGTTTATTCAGAAGGAGCCAGAGGGAGAAAAGTAGGAGAGCCATTGTATTTCAATTAAAAACTTGAAAACAAAGCCAAGCAATATCAAAAGTATTAGCTTCCACTGAAAGAGCTAGGGATAACATAAAAGAGCCTCAACTATGAGTTTGGAAGATGTATAAATACATTCTTAATAATATTATACATACACCTAAAAAGAAATAGTAAGAGAATATTGAAAATAAAGTCCTAATTTGTGTCTATTGAAATCAGAGGCTCTGCAGGAACTCTTACTAAACCCTAAATCCAGTAAATTCTACTAGCAGATGTATATTCTTACCTGAGTCCTTGATCCTTAACATTAACTTTTCTGAATGCCTAGCAATGGTTGAAATCAATCTAGTTTTACTCCAAAAATATTTACTAGAATTTACTCAACTACATAAATAATGCTGACATGACTTAGCCCACTGGCTCACACTGCTGAATTTAAGTGACAATGACAGGGAAGGAACTCCATTGAGAGAACCTTCTCCAGAGTACATCCAAACATCTACTTCATGGCTACCTAAAAATGCACATACTCCACAACTTTTAAACTGGATGACAAAATATGAAAAATAGTCCCCATTTTATTCAGAAGGTGAAAAAACATGATATAATCTATTTACCTACTACTTATCTTGGACAGTATACTTTGTGTCTCTCTTGAAGATAAACATCTCCCAGCCATCAAAGACAAGAAGATAGTAGATATTAAATATATGATATTTGATACAAATGATTCAGTTGATTAGATCTACTCTAGAAGTCATAAGCAAATTGAGATACCTGGATGGGGCATCATCATCATCTTTGAATATTTTTAATCTTGGTAACAGCACTGAAACTACTAGTATACACACAGACATATGGGTATTATACTATCTATATTCAATCACACACATGTGCATGGATGTCTATAGCTATATTATCAGATGAACATACAACTTTTTAAAAAAAATGTTTTTCTTAAGCTATAATAAATGAGGACATAATGAGACTATGCATATAGAGTAGTAACCTCCAAGGCATTTCCACTACTCTATTTTTGCTATTGCCTGTCAAAATTGGCACATGTTAGGAAATTTAGAGGTGACATTATGCTTTAAATATGTCACAAATAAATTGTGGCTAATGAATCAAATCTAGTTCTGTGATCTATTGGAGAACATCTCATTGGCCACACTCACTTAAGTAGGAATTTAGTTTTCTTTATCTATATTCCAAATGGCAGAACCAAGCAAATCTGATAAAATGCATGTGGAAGAGGTACAATTAAAAATTGAAGAGAGATTTGCATTAAATATTTACATAGAATTCTACTTGGCCTAGCAACTATTGATTTCTTTAAGTAAACTAAAGAGAAATTTGCTCTTTCATTCAGCCTAGTAGCCAAATTTTTAGTTATTGAACTTTGGAAAGATTGTCAAATAATTGTAAAAATAATTTTGCAGGTTTTTTACCCTCCATCTTCTTAAGGAAAATATGTTTTCAAATTCATTAGTGAATATTCAGATCTAGAATTTCTTCTTAGTTTTTGAATTCTTGTACATTATCCTGAGTGCATTATTTTAAGAAATTTGAGAGTAAAAAAGATAATTTATATATAACAGTTTACTGAACTTGTATTTGTATTAATATTTTAATTTTACATATAATAGCTCAGTTTCCAGAGAAATTGGTTCCCAATGAACACTTACTAATCTTTGTTTGCATGCCTACTGAAGTCAGGGTATTTGTTTTGTTTTGGTAGGTTTCTGGTAGGCCATAATATTTAAAATGTTGAATCAACCAAATGTTAAACAGCAAGCAGTTTTAACACAGTGTTAAACATCTGTATGTTTTATTGTCATCGGTTAATAAAAAGCTGCTTTGTCCAGTGTCTAAACAGAACAAAGACAGGTAGAAAATACAGAGATGTAGAAAGAGACTAGGCAGAGTCAAGGAGATGCCATGTAGCTGCTGGAAAAATAAGATGTGAGCTTGGAAACTTCCTGGTAAACCACAACCTCATGGCAATACACTGATTAATAGAGATGGGTTAATTTAAGATATAAGAGCTAGCTAGCAATATGCCTAAATGATTGGACAAGCTGTGTTTTAATTAATACAGTTTCTGTGTGATTATTTTGAGTCTGGATGACCAAAAATGAATGAGCAGTCTTTGTGCACAAGGGGAAGAATATAAAAGCACATTTCATGTTAGTTAAAGTCTAAGTGTGAAAAATACAGACTGCAGCTCATGAAAATGACTATTAGTCCCAAATTGGAAAGAAAACACACAGATTTGTGATGTATTTCTAGTCCTTTCCCCCTCATCCAAAAAAATTTAATATATGCTCTTCAAGTGAAAAAGAACTGATAATATCAAACAGCAAGAACTTATATTCATTTTTCTAGTTTTGATAGAGAAATGTGTTTTCTGCCATAATTTGTATGAAAAACAAAATGAACTGAGATTTATAAGTGTTATACAAAACAGCAGTTAAAATATGTAAGATAAAGTGATTAAAAAACCATGTAACCTATCTAATATTTTTAATGTGAATTACTGGTTTATCTATGTGTTTATTTAGTGTGTAATGTCTACATATGCATGTGCATTACATCACCTGTGTGTCCATTAGTGAGAACTGGAGTTAGTTACATTCTTCCAACCTCTTGACCTATGAATCAGGTCATCAGGCTTTAGACCCAGTGCTTTTGCTAGCTGATCCATCCTACAGGACCATCTATTATCAAACATACATAAAATTGCTTGGTTGTTAATTATATTATGAATGAAAGAGATGTGGAAACATTAGACGTTTATCATAAAATAGCACTCTGCTATTTGGTTTATTTTCATACATCCTTAATAAGCTTTCTATTAAGAAAAAGAGCCCATAGTTTCCAAGACTCTGAAAAAAAAACTTAAGATGATAATTTCCAAGCTATGAAAGTTTTATAAATAATTCTCAGCTACCTGCTTCTCCTTCAAGAACAATGCTTTGAGAAGACTTTTACAATCGATGAAAATGAAAGAAAACTAGGGTTTTAGTCAGATGACATTTGAGCTTAATACATTTTAAATTTCATTCCTATCATGTTTTTTTTTCTCATTTATGCTATTTCAGGAGTTTTCCCAACAAAGTTTTGTTGGTTCTGACTTAATTTTTAAACTCAAACATCATATTTGCTGAAAAGACATGTAGACTTAATCCAGAGTTACCTTGTGGGTATTGTCTATATTAACTTAAAAAAAACATACTAAATGGCAATCAATCAATAAATATATAATAAGATATATTCAAAAAAAATTTCCTAGGATATCAGTTACATTTTCAAAGAATAGTTCCAAGTTTTTGATACCAGAAATGTATATAAAGATATTTCCATGGTGTTTTAATTTTTTATACATTTAGTGTGAATATAACAAAACCTTTTAATAAACCAATTTCTTTAAATCTGAATTCATGTATTTTTCTGTGTGGATGATTGATGTGTTTGTGAAAACATATGTCACAGCTACAGTTGGAGGTTAGAGATAGCGTTGTGGGGTCTCTGCTTCACCATTGTGTTCCAGGGACTGAGCATATATTCTTAAGACTTGATGACAAGCATTATCACTCTTTGAGACATCTTTGTCTGTCCAAATTAGATTGTTTTAAAGAAACAATATTTCTGTGAATAGTAGTGTTTTTAAAATCATTGATTTGTTATCATAGTGGTATAAAAAAGTTATATGACAGGAGTAACATACAGGGATGCTTATAAATTACTAATCTTTGTATACAATGAATGCACATCCTGTATATAATATGATTTTTATAATTAGGAAGTTAAATAAAAAGAAAAGAATTCCTGAGAACATCCATTTTATTCTTAATCCAAAGTTAAGGTT
>NW_004949193.1:851389-852449 GCF_000317375.1 Microtus ochrogaster
CCCTTATCACAGCAAAAACAGGTACTACACTTGTCATCTACTCACTGCCTTATTTTCATTCTGACCCTAAACTTATTATTTTAAATATCAGAGGTTTCCCTTAGAATTCTCTGATTCTTTAACAAACTCTGTATATTAGAAGGAAAAAAATTGTTTAGAAACATTTTGATGAATAATTGCAAACTCCTTAAAATTCAGTCTCCAAGTGTCCTTATAAGAATTATCCTGGTTTTCTAGTTAAGTAAATGTAATGTTTTTAACATTCAACACTAGAAGAGTAATGACATTTCATTCTATATAAAGCTCACATAATTACAAGTTAGGTCACATCCAATGCCACTTCATGGTCACAAAAATAATTACTCTGCACTTTCCTCTTAGTTCTCTACTACATAAAATGCATAGATTTATTGCACTTGAAACTAAATAACATTTGAACATAAAATTTTTGACTTGCTGGCCCCTGAAAAGCCTCAGATTCAGATCTGTAAATGGTAAAATCTAGTTTTATACATCATCTTGATGTATAAAATGGTAAAATCTAGTTTTACACATCTGCTTGAGAAGTAGTAGGTACTAGCAAGTTTAAATCATTTCACTAACTCCTTGATTCAGAATAAAATCTCAGCAAAATTATTTTTTATTGTGTGTTTCCAAATTTATTAATTTGATTCACTTGAGCATGCTCACAAGATAAAGTTAAAATAAGCCCCTAAAATAGGGATCTACCTCAACATTTTATACACTTGCAAAAACCAGGTTGAACAGGATAATCTGCTATAATGAACAGTCATACCTAGATATCTCTGACATTACTAAACACTTCTGTAATATTCCATTATCAATTGATCAGAAATTAGAGATTTTACACTTCTCTCTGTTTTTTCTCTCTATGGTGCTATCGGAGACAACGATTTTTGAAGGAAGAATTTTATTCATATTTAAACTCCCTCCCTTTGTAATTATGCTAACTGCCTGACCCTTATGAAATAAAACCCTAGTCAATTAAGTCTTTTAATATAATAGGGGTTTATTTAGATATAAAACTTTAAATATATGA
>NW_004949193.1:853674-864541 GCF_000317375.1 Microtus ochrogaster
AAAGTTGCTTACAATACACTTCCAGTTTTCATAGGTAATATTATATCCTTCTGGAGTCTTTGATGGAGTTGAAGAATTTATAGTTATAATTATAGTTTTTCTTAGTTGTGATAAAAGATAAAGCAGATATAAATATTGTAACTGTAATACTTGCTTGAGAGTTGTTTTGTTACATGTAATTTACTATTTTAAAATTACAGCCTTCCTTTTTGTTTAAACAGAAAAGAGGAAATGGTGTAGAAGGTCCTTCTGTCTTTGTGTTGCTTTCACTGTTTAATAAAGAAACTGCTTTGGACCTGTTGATAGGGTAGAACTTAGGAAGATGGGGGAAACTAAATGAAATGCTGGGAGAAAGGAGGCAAAGTCAGAGAGAGATGCCATGGATCCCCTGGAGACTGATGCTGGGAATTTTTCCCAGTAAGCCACTGCCACGTGATGATACACAGATTAATAGAAATGGGTTAAATTAGTATAATAACTAGCCAATAAGAAGTTAGAGCTAATGGGCAGAGCAGTGTTTTAATGAATACAATTTCTGTGTGGTTAAATGGGGGCAAAGCTAGCCAGGGAGCTGGGACGAACAAGTGGCCCCTCCTTGCAACAGCGCCAAAGCATTATTTTATGAATAGTGTCTGGGTTGCTAATAGGAAACAGTACAGATTGTAAGTATGCTGTGATTCCTTGCTGCTTCTGCTTTTGTCTTTGTCATTGCTCATTTGATAAAATAATTTATTAAAATGATAGGATTTATTAATGTTATATTGTACTATATTAATTTTCCCCTCAGTGGTAGGCTTCAGAATGGGTATATATATTTCACTAACTACTCATCTGATAAAGGACTTATATCCAAACCATATAAAGAACTCAACTAAATGTCTAGAAACACAAATAATTCAAATTTGATGATAAGAATGTCGAATAAAGGGAAATACTATATAATTCTATAAAATGATTTTGTTTGATTATATACTATAGAATTTTATAAAGTGATTTTGTAATAAATTAATGAATATAATTCATTATAGTCAAATTATAAAATGTTGTAATATAAAATCCTCTCAAATATGACCTTTTGTCTTGTATATGTGCCAAAATATGAACACCATTTTTCAGTAGATATAATCCAAATATCACTTTTATTTTTCATTTGCTTTTATAAAGCATATTTCCCTCTTTGAAACAGTAAACCATGTCTCAGGTAGAATTATTCATGACTTTGGTAATAATATTAAGGATACAGATTTGAGATAAATTATTTTATTCCTAAAATATATTCTGAAATATAGACTTGTTTTTTCAACTGATAATATGCAATCATCAGTACATTTCTTTGAAATAAAATAAGGCAAAAAATTATAAAATGTCAAGTGATAGTGTATTTATCAGATTGCTGGTAGACTAATCCAGTACCATATACTTTATCCACTGCTCCACAATTATGACCACATTTTTATGCCACAATTTGTGTTCACCAATGAAGATATAGAAAAAGTTAAAGAAATGAATATTTTTAAGTATTATGTTGTTTCATGGATATGACAGTTTTATATATGTTATTACAATGTGTCAGACCTGAAGAGTTGGATCAGTTGTAGAAATACTCTTCATTGTCTGAGAAGACAGTGACATAATGCAAAAGAAGATAATAAACATGAAAAACTTAGTAATAAAAGATAAAAAGCAAGGAAAATGACTCAGATGTTTAATTATCTTAATTTTCTGTTTGTGAAATATGACTGAATAAATCTTCTTATAACATATAATTGTAGGTGATCCATAGTTTAAAATGTGATCCTACATTTTGCATAATTTAACCTAAAGGTTTGATTTTTTTAAGAGAAAATATATACAAGTAATAAGTCTTGAAACCCATCTGCTATTTTATGAATTTGTGCCAGTAATTCTTTTAGGTAAAACAAAAGATGCTAAACAAGAAATGGTGATAATAATATTAGATCATAAAATCTTTAAGCATCAATAAAAGCAGCACCATTTTTAGTACTTAGTTCTCATTTCGAGAAATACAGTTGGTATAGCTAAATTGATGTTGCTTTGATTTGGGTATAATAATTAAGGAGATTATAGTATTGTTCTTTTCTTGGGTGCTCTGAGGCACAATTGTTCACTGTCTAGTTTTCTGGGTCATCTTTAAATTTCATATGATATCATCCAAGTAAGTGGAGCCTTCTTGCTTTCTGTTTCTGAATCACTATTTGAATGAATTGTTTGTATGTCTTATTTAAATCAAGTCTCTAAATGAATACAAGCACTCAGTTGGAGAACAGATGGAGAGAAATAAGTGACAGCCCATATTCCTAATTCCCAAAATGGTAATATATAAAAACAAAACTTTTAAATAATATATATTTATGGTTTATTTTCCCACATCAACATGTAATTCGAAAAACAAAAAGTAAGAACAACTTGACTTGGGGGGTGGTTCTAAAATAATCCCTCTAGAACAGTGAGCTTAATGTCAGCATCCCAAGACAATTCAGTTCCTTAATTATTGTGCAATCTTCTTGCCATTAAGTCATTAGAGTAGGAAATTTGAAGACATGTAGATGGAAGTCTAATCAGTTTTGGTTTTGCTTGGTTGTTTCTAAAGCTCTAATAAGAACAAGAAAAAAAAAGAAAGGAACGAAACAAAAGCACATGAAAAGAAGCAAAAAGAGTAAATATAGTAATGGGAAATATCAAGGAGGTGAATTAACATAAAATCAGGGATTAGCCAAAAACATAAGGTGTGACAAGAGGTAGATCCCTACTGTGTGAAAGAATTTCAAAATTGACATCAAGATGAGAATAGGAGAGGATCACTAAGAGAAAGCAATGGCAGAGCAAAGGGTGCAGGATAAATACAGCTTTTAGAACTATATCAAGTAGAGTTTCTTAATGAGAGATGACTGTGAATATCAAGCTCTCTATATTAAAATATTATATCTAGTAGATCTTGAGAATTGCTTCATTCACATCATATTGGCTAGTTCGTCTATCCTTAATTGTTGCTATAGTAAATACTTACATGAAATAACAGACATTGTACATTCCACCATCTCAATGTCGAATCTGTATCCTTTGTTTCCCCAGAAAATTTATGGAATAGATGAAGACAAGAACACATTGGACGGCCACTGGAGCATGGTAAATTTCTTGGCAGCCACACTTTTAACACAAGCTCCCTTCCCTATCACAGCAATCAACTGCCAATAAGTAACTCCTTATAAAAGGATGGAATACAAAGAGCACATTCCCAACCTACGCTGAATTTTGGCTTACTTGATTTTTTGGGGGGTCTTATGTCTGTGACCATGATGGTAAGGTTCATGAATTCAATCATCATGTAAGGTCTGCTGGGCCAAAATTATCTCAGGGTCTGTACTTCCAGGCTCAACTTTGAGTGAGGATGAGACAGCAAAAATTAGCTAGATGCCCCTCCACTCAGAGGGAGGGGTTGGCTGCCTCTCATTGGATGTAGATACCCCCATATCACACCATGTCACTTAAGCTATATAAGCTGATGCTCACAATAATAAACTGAGCTCCTGCTTAACTCAACTCCCTATTGTGTCTGATTTTCCTGCATCATTGGCTGCAGAACGGACATCTTGCATTGTTGGGGCTGTGGAATGTGGGGCATAAGGAAGCCTAGCAATGACTGTGGGAACACAGAGGCTCAAGAACCCTGGCAACTGAAGGCTAAAAGAGGCCAGCAAGGTCCAGAAGACTGTTTTTCACAGCAGTCCTGTTTTTCACTCAGTTCTTATGTTTTTTGGTGAAATTTTAGTGGCATATTTAGGGAGTTGAAAGGGGAAATTTGGGTGATGGATTAAATCATATTTTGTATATGTATGTAAATTCTCAAGAATAAGGAAATTTTAGCATAAAAAGGACAACCACTACACATTCTGTAGAGTTGAGCAATAGTTCAAGAACATTAAAAAACTAGAACTTATTTTCTGCAATAACTAAAAGTTCTGAAAAACTGACATCTTTCCAAAACTGCTGAAAATTTATATCTGCCTAGTAGTTCATACTTGGATTTGCAATCAGTATCTAGTTCTGCTTCTAACTAGAAGCTTCTCTCCCAGAGCTTCCCTTCATAGACTTAAGTACATTATGAATAAATCCTTTCCTTGAATATCAAGAGTTGCCAATGTCAAACTAATCAGTGAACAGAATCCAAAAACAAATTCAAACAACTTCATACTCTCCACTGACTTAATGATTTCTTCTGTTATTATAGTGGGGTTACAGTTAATGAAGAGGTCATTTCAATTTTATGTGTAGGATTGGAATTATAGTCATCATGGGTGTTGTTAGTGAAAACAGAACTCAACTGTTCAATGGAAACATAACTTTTATTTATACAGCTTGTCCCTAATTTAGTTACATCTGCCTCAAAATTTGTCTAGTGCAATTTTTTGAGTCCTCACTTTCTTCTTTTTTATATTTTATTTGTTGTTCTTTAGCCTAGGGTAAATATTTTTTATATTTTCTATAATACAGTAAGGTTATGTTTTTGTGTTACTAAGCCAGTAATGAAATAGTGTTCATTAACCAAGGAAACCAAAACAACTATTTCTTCAAACATGTTTATTAAACAGAGTCAGGTGTCCTTAGTATGTAATTTACTATACTAATTTCCTAACATAAAAATTTCCAGGTATTTTTCCCACAAGTATGTATGATCTTTACTTGTGAAATACATTATGAAAATTTTTATGCAGTTTGAATGTCCTTAAGAAAGATAAAATTTAATTAGCTGTTCAAATAGCTATAAGAAAATTAAACTAAATTAATTTAAAAGTTGGTCTCACTATTATATAAACAACTTCCTTAGTTTGACTTTCTTGATTTCTGTAAAAATATCATTAATTTATTCTTTGGGCACAGAAAGAAAGCTACACAATAAAACAAATAAAAATGTGGTAAAAACATTGTTTTTGTATTATAGTCAGTAAGACAGATGTATTGAGAAACAAAGTCTCTAGAAGAGAGGCTATTAAGATGTAGCCTCTATGAATGATAAAATGGTAAATTGAGTAAAAAGAAATATAGATAGAGGCTCTGTGGTCTTCCCAATTTAGGCGATGGCCAAAATGGATTGATAGAAACTAAAGAAACCACAAAAACATGAACAGAAAAACTAACCTCAGGTGGGCTATTTACTCTGATGGAGATGGAGACATACCAGGAGTAACCTGCAGACTCAACATTTATTACATACAGCATGAGGAAGAGGAGGAGGCCAATGATCTACTCTGGTTAGAAGGTCTCTCTCTTGGAGTGGTCTCCATCTGCTATTTTCTCAGAAGAGGGAGCCACCATTAAATTTTCTGCAGACACTGTCTTTAGACAAATCCAAAGTGTTTGTAAATCTCTGCTTTAACCATAGGGGTCCATTTCCCTTTCTGAAATTGATCCTGGGAGGCATTTGCCATTCCCATGAGTCTAAGGCATTGTCGTCCTGATTGGCTGTGCTCATGTCAATACTGTACATTCACATAGGACTTTGTCTCTTCCACAAAGTGTGAAGGAGAAAAAATAAATAACACCAAGGCTACTCGAAAAAACATTGGTAAAGAAATTAACTTTCTGTAACTTAATCGAAGTTACACCACTATGGGTGGTGGTAATTCTCCCCACCATAACCATAGACTATCTGTAAAAGAAACCCAGATATAGGAGTGTAAATTCTCTTTTTGAATTGTTTGTCAGGAGTGTATAAGATACCCCTAAACAACATGGGTATTGCTATTAAATGTGATTTTTCTTGGGATGATCATATCCTCCTAATGAAGACATTGCACACACTATACACAGGAGGGAGAAATCAAGTTGGAACTGACCTCAAATATCCTCTAATTCTCATAGCATCCAGTGATGTTGTGAATGTAGCAATAAAGAAAAGAAATCAGCAATACCATCTATCATAAAAGCCTAAAAATGGCATCAATGATCATGACATTATATCATCAAGGGTGTAATAATGACACATATCTTGTAGTCACAGGACAACTGTCTAATTGCACTGAATACCCTCACAGTCTGGTATTACATACCTTGAAGAATGTCTGCTTCGTTTAAAGTCATTGACCACAGAAGAATACTTAAAACTGCCAGTTTTTATTAATAACAGATTGTGACCTGCAAATTTAAGCCAAATAAAACTCTCATACAAAATAATAGGGAAAATAGCTGTAAATTGAAGAAAGTAAATCAAAGTCTTCTGGTTTATAACTTGTATTGTATTTATAACTACAATATATTATAATGATTTTAATACATTTTATAGCAATTTTTATGACTGTCAAACTGGCAACTGAAAGAATACTGTATTAAGAATTATAATTTTTTTATACAGGGAGAAGTTTGCATTTCTTTTTTACTTTTTTGAGATTATAATGTAACAATGATTACTTTAATAAATATATAAGCATCAATAGTTTTTTCCAAAGAAAACCTTTAGAAAGAAGGACAATTCTACATTTAAATGAAATGAACTATGTACTATTCTTTAAGTGTACATAAACCGTTATTAAAGTACTTTTGCTCATCATTTAACTGTTTTCCTGAATTTACAGCAGAGCTATTGGAAAGACTTAACCAAGGTTTAAAATTATTACTTTGTTTTGCTTTGACCAGGAATTAGGCTCCTAAATCAATCTCCAATGTATTGAACAATTGACTTCCACTAATAGTAAAAGAAGATAGAGATGATGAAAAGAGTTAGAATTTCCTTGTACAATATTTCATCAATGAGTCCAACTGAGAGAAAGTAGTCATCTTACCCTACTTTTATGGTACCTTGGAGGACATCCTCACAGCTATGTTTTCTTGAAGTATATTTAATGATATCAGCATTATAAATAGAGCTGTATGTAAACAAAATTCACAGTCACTATCTTTAATTGAGAGGGCAAAAGAATAAAATGAGTGGTTATATGAAGGCTCTTTATATTGTAATGTGCTTCTAAAATTTTATACTCCATGAAAATCAGAAGGAAAAAGAAAAGTAAGGATGTTTCACAGCTGATAAACAGGGTTATTTTAGGCAAAATAGTTTCTTAAGATTTAATTTTGTTCATTTATGTACCTGTGGATTTGTGCATATGGGTGTGTGTGGGAAAGAAAAGGGCAGTGGATCCCCTGGAGCTAGAGTTTCAGGAGGTCACAAAACACCTGGCATGGTGCCTGGGAACTGAAATTCCACTATATGAGCAACAAGTGCCATTATCTGTGGCACTCTCTTTCTAAAAACAGGTTTTACTGAAGAATTGGAATTCATATGTATTTTAGTATTTTTTTCAAAATAACTTTATCAAAAGGTTTTGTGTTTAAAAATTTGTTCCTTTTTTATGCTATTGTTCAACCATGGATTACATATCCTCTAAAGATACAATATGACTGATGACTTTCTTTCCATTGTGATGGTACACAAAATTGGTAAGACAACCTTAAGACTGGATGCCTTGGAAGGGCTTTACTTAGATCACTGAGCATCTGTTGTTGAAAAAAGTGTGTTTTTAATGTCTCCAGTTTTTCCTTACACCGTGTAACCTCTTGGTTGATTGCTCAAGAATTGGTCACTAGTAAATGTCCCCACGCTTGTACCCTTACTATGATATGACACAGCACAGATAGAATCATGACACAGATTGAACAGCTTGCTATTTATACTTGAAACATATACCTTGCAACTTTCAATTAAACACTACTCTTTACAAGTGTCCTATGTTGACTACCTTGCTATAATAAAAAGGGGATTTAGATAATTCTACATAAAAATGAATGACTGGAAAGTAAACATCTATTTAAAAAATGAGATTGCTCCTTCTATTTGTTACTGGGCTGTTATAATGTTATAAAATTTTAAATCTTAAACATTAGTTTATTTTTAGAAACATTTGTATCATATGATATAAATAAGTAAAATTTCTCAACATTAAGAAAACCCCATACTTGGTCACTAAGTGACTTGATTTTCTTATGAAAGTTGAAATGTTATGTCTTTGTATATGTAGATTGGTGAAAAAGAGAAAACATGATGTTCATCACATTCCCAAAGGTTCTTTCTCAATATTTGTACAATATTTTCTCTCATTTTGTATGTTTATATGCATATATATTTGTGTATATGTGTAAGGTTTGAGGGTCTTTGTGCATGTATGTGTGTAAGGTTGTGTATATGCCACAGTTGGTTTTCTGTAATGGTAAACAAGCAAGACAGATTGATGTTTACACTCCCAGGAGGTTTTATTGTAAATGTTGGAAATGAAATAATTTCTCTGTATATATACACATGGAGAAATGTAGATACATGATTTTTTTTATTCTCTCTTAAAGATTTCAAACCTTAAAGAATACCTTTCTATGTTACTTCATCTCAATTACAACTACATACACATTTGAGTCCCAAATGACAGAACAAATTTTGGCAGAATATCTTTAAATGATATTATGGAAATTATCAAGGCTTTTATAGGCAATGGCAATCTCTGAATCAAAAGGCATAGTAATAAAGGTTTCCCAAAGCGTAATTTTCTCATGTTAAGAAAGACCTTCCATTTTGCATTAAAGAGGAGAATTGGACTCAATTTAATTATGTATAGGCCATGCAAAAAGGATAATTATGCTTCTCATTATCATCACAGTCTGAAATGGTCACAGTCTGTCTTGAGACTACAATTAAGGAAGAATTGGCTGGAAGCCTTAACCATTTACAAACTTTCTTCCCTTTTATGTCTGAAGCTCTGCCTTGGAACTTTCACTCCTGTGTCTCCGGAGATAAACATTATGATCAGCCCGGGCTCATGCATTTGGTTTATAGGGTCATTGTCATTGCCTGAGATGCTTCTTCATGTCTAGCCCTCAGCCATGATATTTCAAAATGTTCTTCTTGTGCTATATCAGTCTTTTAAGCCAATTTTGGAAAGTTTTTCTTATAAGAAGAATAATAGTGCATAAAATTAGAAAGAGACAATATATATTAGGCATTTTTTATTTCCAGGAATTATATATTATACACTTATTGATAACTGATATATGTCTAAAATGTTATAAAATCAATTTTGAGACTTGTATAAGTTTCAGTGAGCATCCAGATGTTTTATTCTGTCAAGAGTCCTGTTGTGCTTGCTCACATTTGTGTTTCCTTTCCTCAAAGTAAAATGATTTTAATGCATTCATTTATTATCCTGTAGACATGAAATCGAAATACAAATGGGCAAAATTTGGAAGAAGTCGGTAGTGCCCCTGAACTCCTCATAGCTGCATATATAAAGATAGAAGGAATAGAGACCGCATGGCAATTCCCACGTGCTCAGCCTTGGAACTTAGTCTTCAGTCTCACCCTCACAGTGTTTCAGCTCTAGCCTATTCCTGTCACTGAACACTCCTCCCTGCAAGTCCCTTTAAATGAACAGTGTTTGCTAGAAATTGCATTAAACTTTCAAATTGTGATTGATGGTAACTGATATCTTTGATGGATAGTTTCCCTTTTTTGTACTGGGACAGGTCAAGTTGCCGATATAATAGATGTAGAAGAACCATATTAAATTTTATACTCTGAATCTAATTTTCATACTTTCATAAATGACTTTGATATCTTTGAAACTACTTTGTTTATTATCTAACAATGTCACCTGTGTATACTTTATCTGGTCATTTGTTCTATTAAATATGACAATAATAAAGGAAGTCAAGATAAAATAACTGATTATCTTTAAATTCCCGATTCATAAAATATACTAATCATCACTGTTGATTCATTGATTTTTAGCTTTTTTCTTGTTTAATTTTTGATTTCTAAAATAACATAGCTGATGTTTGGCCAGTTAGAAGACTAAATTTTGACCCCTGATTCTACCTACTCTTACTATTGAAAATGTTATGACTCAATTGAATGTGTAGGAATTCCATACTACATGATCGCGTGGTGAAAGGCAAAATGGTTACAGAATGTAGGAAAGAGCAGAACTTTCTCCTTTAAAGTGACATTACCGTGAGTGGAACACTCATGATGTTTAATAAAACAATTTAAAGTTCAATGTGAGTGTTAGATATGACCCAGATTGTCTAAGTAAATCATATTACTTACTTCATATATAGTTTATCATCTTAAATTAAATATATGAGTAGTATAAATCTCTAATGCAATGAATTCTATTTGAATTCTGTAATTATATTATTTAATTGTATGACAATCAATCATATTGTATTAGTATATGTTTGTTTTATAGTGTATTTTAATATCATTTCTCTCCCTATATAATGTCTGATAAATAAAAGTTAGCTTAAATACATAAGGTAAAATATTTGATGCTGATTTTTTAACATCTTTGATTAAATTTAGTATGCTGTGTTTTTTGCAATTCTTTTTTCTCTTCTTTTTTTTTTTAATTATATTTTTGAGCCAGAATTCCTTAGCATAGGCTGGTCTGGAACACCTTGTGCAGAAGAGGAAGAATTTGAACATTTCATGGGATGATATGTATGACCACCAACTTCTGTATTACATATCTTACCCTGCTGAAAAGCAGAGAAATAAAACAGGCAATCCTGGCAAGCTAGTCTATTTCTGTCAGGTTAACAACATCTCTAGCACTTTAGTAAATGCTTAATTTTTATTGCTAGTATGAAAGTAGATCATTTGGAGTACTTTGTAAGGATGCCACTTTTGGTTTTTTCAATAAGCTTGCTTTCCCTGCCTGCCTCCCTCTTTCTTTCTTCTGTCTTCATTTATTTTTTTAATTCAAGTTTTTATGAAACCAATTTTTATGTTACATGGATATATTGCTCATGGCATTAGATACAATTAAGATTGTTTTTCAGTCTTTTCCTGTAGTAATATAAGCGGTGG
>NW_004949193.1:865130-865713 GCF_000317375.1 Microtus ochrogaster
ACTACAGATAGATACAGGTTAAGATCATTCCTGATAAGCCAGCTTGTGGGCTACACAAATTAATAAAAATGGGTTAGATCAATATGTAAGAGCTAGCCAATAAAAAACTAAAACTAATGGGTCAGACAGTGTTTAAAAAAATACAGTTTCTGTATAATTATTTCGGGGCATAAGCTAAGCTAGCCATATGGGCGGCCGGGTGGCAAAAAGAAGCCCGCTGCTCTTAATTCAACATCCTAGCACCAAACACACAGACACACACTCACAGACATACACACATGCACAAACACACATGCAATAAATATGAAACTGTATTTAAAAGAATATAATATAAAACTGATAATGGATTAAGAAACTACCATAATAACAAAGGAAAAGAACATTAGTAAATATCTCAAAATTTCACAGTTTTTATTAGGAAATGTTAAATACTATTAAATACAGAACAAAAAAGGGAAGGTAAAGATAACCTTTTGTATCACAAAAAATAAACAAATTGTAAATTGAAAAGTGAACAATCCAGAAAATAATCATTAATTTATTTTTTTTTATGTCTACCACATCTATTACACACATCATGGAT
>NW_004949193.1:865813-868010 GCF_000317375.1 Microtus ochrogaster
CAGCATTCTGCTCTGTTTACTCCACCCACCTATGTTCTAACCTATCAGGGCAAGCAGCTTCTTTATTTAATTAACCAATGACCTTCCTCCATCATTTTCCTGAGATTATCAGTGATTGTGTTAGTTAGTCCTGATAATCAAATTAATAGACTCTGGAATTGCCTAGGAGAAAAGCTTGCAGGTATACATGTGAGAAATATTTAAATTCTTCTTGGAATGTCATTAGAGTTTATTTTAGTTAAGCTAAATAAGTTGTCGATATCTACCCTAAAGGTTGGTCATACCATTTCTTGGGCTTGTTTCCTGGACTATATAGAATAGGGGTAAGGGGAACTAGAGCAATCACTGATCTCTGCTTTCTGATTGTAGATCAGTGGAATTAGCTGTTTCCATACCCTCCTGCCTTAGCTTCCTCACAATGATGGAATTCCCTTTACACTGGGACAAAGTAAACCCTCTCTTCCTTGAAATAATTTGTAAGACTCTTTTATCCAAATGGCAGAAAAATAACTAATGTATTTCTATATTTATTTTACTATATAGTCAATATACACATATGGTTTGAATACAAAGAACTAAAAGCTGCTCACATGTCGAATTCTTGATAGAACCTGATAGGAACATCAAGAGGTGATTTGATTATGAAGGCACTAACTGCAGTTGTTAATTCATTGATCATTTTGTGGAGATTGAAGTATTGATGGCCTAAATAAAGAATTGTACCATCAAAGGTATATGTTTGAATATAATATCTACTCCTCTTAGCCAAACTACTTCTTTGACTCCTGGCAAGTTTTGCCTCACTAATCTCTCTACTGACATGATGCTTCACATCATCAAAGCTCTACTTCAATTTAACAATGAAATTATTCTACAAACTCTAGAACTGTGAGTGAAACGAAACTGCTTATCTTGTGGGCTTACATAGTTTGTCATGCTAATGAAAATAAACTCCAAAAGCATTTACAGATACTTTAAAACACAGTTATTAAATGTCTTCTTCATAGAATATGTATGTGTACATAGTTATTGAATATTTTCTTTATTCAGCATCTGTATTTTTATTTCTATCAAAATGATTACAGTATACTTATTAATATTTTTTACTGTAGCCCATCTTATTTTTAAAGTATTTACTGTTGTTTCTGATGTGGGGGTGACTTCTTTCTAATCTGTTGCTTTCATTGGTTAATTAATAAAGAAACTGCCTTGGCCCATTTGATAGGCCAGTGAAGGCGTATGTCACAAACAATGCCACATCAGTTTGGAATTATGATTAATAGGGTGGTATTTATTTAAAGGGGAAAAAACTTACAGATCACCGTCCCAGACAACAGCCCTCTGAGCAAACAGGAAGGGAGTCTAGTCGCCCGGCGGAGCAGGAAGTGAAGAGAGAGAGAAGAGGGAAGTGGCCGCTCTTTTAAAGGGAGAGAGACCACGCCCCAATATACTGGTATCTCAGCTGCTATAGGCTGGAGGAGCAGAAAGACATCCCACAACAGGCCAGCCTTTAGGTAGGTGGAGTAAACAGAACAGAATGCTGGGAGAAAGAAGCCAAGTCAGGCAGTCACCATGATTCTCCCACTCCATACCGACACAGGTTAAGATCTTTCCTGGTAAGCCAGCTCGTGGTGCTACACAGAATATTAGAAATGGGTTAGATTAACATTTAAGAGCTAGCCAATAAGAGGTTAAAACTAATGGGACAAGCATTGTGTTTAAAAGAATACAGTTTCTGTGTAATTATTTTGGGACATATGCTAGCTGGTGGCCAGGAGCCAGGAGGCAGGAACGTGGCCCACAGCTCCTTCAACATGTTTCCTATTTCTATGTGTGAACCCATTTTTATTTTTCAGTTATGATATATACTTCACTTAATCTGGAACTCATAATCTCCATGTACCTACCTGTTTCTTTAATTCTCACTAATTTTAATTAAAGAAAACTAAAAGTATATTTGCATTGTAATAAGATTTTAACAAATAACAAAGCAGCTTTATCCTTTAAGTAGGGAAAGCAATTGGTCCAAGACTCTAAAGTTATTCATTGATATAAACTGACTTGATATGACTGTTAATTTTTATTTTATTTAATGCCCATTACCAGACTTGTCAGGATGGATTTTGGTTGTTTTACTTTAACTCTCTGACAAATTAAGTTGTAAAATGATTATATGTAAAGTCTTTTTTTTTTTTTT
>NW_004949193.1:868110-871577 GCF_000317375.1 Microtus ochrogaster
TTTTTTTATCTACCCTTTTTAAACATAAATTGACAATAGTAGTGAAATCAGTGTATTCACTGGGGAAAAATCCAATTTATACGATGGCTCAAGGCAAATCTGTCTTCATCCTGCTCAACTTATTTCAAGCAATAAACATGCCACAGAAATTTGGAAATGTTTTACTTTACAAGTTCCTTTTAAAATTTGGTGAAAAATAAAATTCACAGGATACTTGTAGAATTTTATTTCTAAATTACATCATTTTGGGAAACTAAAATTGTAGTAAAAAAAGGGTTTTCAAAGCCATGAAAACCTGTAAACACAAACACAAATAAGCAAATGCAAAATGCTTCAGCAGTTGATTCAGTGAATTTCAAGAATTTCTAAACAAAGTCTTCTGAGACTCTCATTTTTAAAACTCTCGCTTTCTACATAATATATAAAACTGCTTAGAATTGGGCTAAATTTTGATTTCTTTTCTTCCTTAATTTTATTTTTTATGAGATTGTACAGTGTCATTTTTTAATAATGCTGTTCCTATAGAGAAATCAAATGTACCGACTGAATTCTGCAAGTGAAATTTGGTGGATCTGTATTTCATGAAGAAATGAACAATTAATGTTCCATCTCTGAAATTGTAATATGCTACTGCTTTTTCCAATATGGAATGGAATAAATATCACAGGTGAAGAGGCTTAGCATGGAGATGGAATTATCAGTAGGTTTTTCTCAAGAAGATATCAATCATGTTTCACCTAAATGTGTTTAAATTTTTCAGTCCTCCCATTATGTTTGAATAATAGAACGAAATCACACCTCTATGGAATCATTACTCATTCAAAAATGAAAATTTGAAAGATTACTCTGATATGTAGCACATATAATTTTATGTAAATATACAATATAGTTTATCTTATACGCTGCTAGCTGAGGTAAAAATAGTTTCACAGAAAACGTGTATATGAAGGTTACCCTAGAGAAACATTTCAAGATGACGAGTGAATTGCAAATGTTGTTGACACAGCTTATGAGTTCAGACATGCTGCCCTTTGTTTTGTGATCACAGTCACTCCACAGCAGTAGGTTTCATATACTAGGATAACTCCCCCCCAAAATGTCTTCAGTAATGTACTACTGAGAGTTTACATAATTGCTATCTAAGAAACATAGTGTAACTTTTTCTAAACTGTAAATATAAAATGAAAAAGTTGAAAATTTAAATATTTTAGTTCAACATTAACATATTAAACAAGAATATAATATGAAAAACCCTATAAGTTTCAATTATATTTAAACTTTAATATTTCTTTAATATTTTTGACTAATTTTTAATCTTACTTATGAAACAAACACCAAGATTAAGAGAAGTGTTAAAACAAAAATTAAGTATTGTTTTCAATGAATGAATTCTCACCACTTTTATTGTATTTTATATATTTGAATATAAATACTACATAGACTACATCCATGCTTATATGTATCTATGAGTTATTAATGAAAACACAAGAGTGAAAGTGAATATACATGGGTAAAATTGAAAACAAATGTGTATGTGAAATGAAAATCATTTTTATGTAACTACAGAATTGCTCATGAAGACAGTTATAATGCTAAACTCATAGCAATGATACAAGATTTCACTTGATGACGAATACTAATAAAGAGATGCTCAATTAGATCACAATGGGTGAATTTCATAGTCATAACATCTATGATTGTATATAGAAAAGGTGTATTGAAAAAATAATAACTATCTACATAATATAAATTAAATAGATGTGCATGGAAAGTAGCAATTTAGGAATTCTCTTCTCTCTCCCTTTGTTCTATTTGAGCTCGGACACAGATTGGATGGCACAAGATTACACAATGGAGAAAGTTTGCCTGATATGAGTCAATACATTCAAATGTCAACCTTATATGGTAATATTCCCATCAAGAGAAATCATACTAAATTGAAATTTTTATGACTCCTAAAATTGGAATTCTTGATTAAATATTTTAACAATTACTTTTGCCTTAGATGTGTTATAAGACATTTGAGTTAAGGTATAGGAACCCATAATTTAATATAAATAAGTGAATTTAAATAGCATTAAAATAAATGAATCTCATGTCACTGATGGTATTCTTTTTATTTCAAAGTGTGGTACTATTGTTTCTCCTGATGTAACTATACCTTCTAGAAGTTGATTGTTCACATTTGTTGGGATTAATGAGTCCTGGCCTTCAGATGATTTTCCTTCCTAGAACCTTCTATTATAATTTACTAGAAGCTGTGCCTAGTTAGAGGATCAGAGAATGGGATTATCACCTGTTGACCATTGACTGCAGTGTATTTAAATCTACATGGTGATAATAAAGAGGGGCTTTGGTATCAGTGTTGAAAGGTCTGCGTGTGGGTCTGTCTCTGCGTCTGTATTCTCAACCTCCAGCCCCTTGCCTAAAGCTTGCGAACTGGGTTCTAGCGCACAAAGCTCAGACACGGGAAAGCAGTGCGCGGCACACATTTACATTATAGAGAAAACATTGCTTATCTATTTAATAAATGATATAAGAGAAAAATGAAGAGCTGAAGTTTGCCCACTCTTTTCTCGTTTGAGTAATAACAGTAAGTAGCAAGGCATTTCTTATAAGAGTCTTATTTTCAACATTCACATGCACGTATTATGGTAATATATATATTTATATATTTATATAATTTATAATTATATATATTTATTTATATATACCAAATATATATAAATGTATCAAGTGCTATGCCAATAGGTAAAATTGAAAAAAAATGGATAAGGCATCCATGCATTTTTTGACTCTTTAAATATAATAATAATACAAAACACCTTGAGAAAAGTTTATATGAACAAATAATAGACCTAATTCATGGATTAAGTCCAATAATCATTGACTAGAATAGTAAACATGACGGAAAGATGTCATATCTTTGAGCTGTTATTTAATTCATGACCATTAGATGATGTTTAGAGGAATGTGTCAGAAAGGTAATTGTAGATAAGATCTATAATAGTAGGCTTTTAACAGCATCAGACAATGACAGTCTCACAAAGATTTTCTGTTAGCATAATATTCAGACGAGTGAGCTTTAATAAACTTAAATGTTATTTATCTCACTCTAACTAATATGTGGAAGTCAGATTAAAGGATTGCAAGAATGTAAGCAGATAGACAATCCATGAAGTATTTAGAATAGTCCAGGAAAGGAATAGGATACAATTCTTTTTAAAAAATTGATTACTATTGAGCGCTACATTTTTCTCTGCTCCCCTCCCTTCATCTCCCCTTTCCTTCAATCCTCTTCCAAGGTCTCTATGTTCCCAATTTACTCAGAAAATCTTTTCTTTTTCTACTACCTATGTAGATTAGATCTATGTATGTCTTTCTTAGGGTCCTCATTGTTTTCTAGGTTCTCTGGGATTGGGATTTATGGGCTTGTTTTCTTTGCTTTATGTTTAAAAACCACTTAT
>NW_004949193.1:871677-874103 GCF_000317375.1 Microtus ochrogaster
TCCTGATTGCTTGGATTAAAGGCATGTAACACCACTGCTGGCTGATTACATGTAAAGTCTTAAAGAAATTACATATAAATAGGAGAAATTTAAACGGAGAAACTATGACTTCTACAGATTGAATTTATTGCATAATTATCATTATGCCAAAAAATTACAGCTGGACTACTGTTTTATAGAAATAAACAGATTTATTTTTATAAAAGGATATAATGTTGAAAGCAATTTGAAATTTGTAAATGAGAAGACTTAACTTTTCCTTTTTCTGCACATCCATAGAAACTATAGAATGCTTAAAGAGTCATTTATAAAATTAAATATAGGTTTTAAAAATGATTCTGTTATTATTTTATTATTATGAATATCTTTGTTAGAATTCACTTTGAAATTTTTTTGTACATTGAATAAAATGGGTAATTATGATTTCCAATTTTTAAATTAACAGTATTTATAATGATTTAAAAAATTAGTTTATATTTGTTATACTATATATTGCAAAACATATGTCACATGTCATGTTACTTTCTAATACAGAAACAACCAAAAAGATTGTACTTAGGTTTTAACACATAATTCCATAACTTTCAACTTCCCCTTTCCTTTCCTTAATCCCTACCATTTATCCGTCCTACAATGTTATCCATATTCTCTCTGTACTTCCTCTCAAAGTGATGACCTATTTTTCTTTTATTGCTTTTCCTTTTTTCTCTTTCTTTCTTTCTTTCTTTCTTTCTTTCTTTCTTTCTTTAATGTTTTTGTGTGTGTGTGTGTGCGTATGTGTGTAAAAGGTTGAGCCCATTTAGTGTGGATTTTGAGTATCACTTCAACAGCCACTAGTACTGTCAAAACTAAGCAGTTTAATTGTTTTATAAATGCCACTCAAGAACTTCTTGAAAACTTATGTCTAAACACAAAAGAAGAATAGAACATGTTTTTGTTACTAATATCAAACTTCTGATGAAAGCATTTAAGCAATAGCTATTTAGTACCAGGTACATGTGTACTTCATGGAAAGCAAGAATTACATAGTCAGATGTAAATATTTCCCAGATAACCTCCTTGCATTTTTTTATCACATTAACAATATTTTTGAAGAAATGTGCATGTCTATAGAAAAATGTCTGCAAAACGGTGAATTCATCTAGCAATTCTGTGCAATCTTTTGCCTATAGTTGTATGCTTTGAATTCTGTCCAACATAAAATTGTAAAATAACTTCATTCAGACATTAGTAGATTGTTTTTGCTATATTTTTGTGAGTTGATTATGCAGTTGTCAAGCTTGAATGTTATACATGGTAATATTGGGTTATGGCATCAACAGCTTAATCAGGTCTATTAGATAATGATGAAAATTTCAAAGACAAAATAAACTTTAGATCAGTCATATAATTCAATGATGTGTTCACAGAAATTATCCAGTGTCTTTGGAATGAAGTCCTTAACATTGTATCAAAAGAAAGAGCTCAAAAAGAAAAAAATAATTTATAGAATTTAAAACTTAAAATTTAAGCCCATAACAAAGTTATTCTAAAATAGATACCTAAAAACATGAAAAGTATTTTAAACAGTTTAAAACTAAGAAATTTGGATTTAAAATCTGAATAGATTCTAGTATAGTACTGGGTGATTATAATGAAAATTGCCTGATAGGATCATGTATTTAAATGCTTATTCAACATAGAATGAAATTGTTTTAGAAGGATTGGGAAATGTGGTCTTTTGAGTGAGTTGTGTCCCTAAGAGGTGGGTTTTGGGTTTCAATGACTCATTCACTTTAGGACCTGTGGTGCTTGTTATATGTCCGCTGCTTGTCTATCCGGGTATAAATCTCTAATCTACTGTTCTAGTGTCATGGACTAAGCCTCTAAAATTGTAATAAAGCCTTCATCAAATGTTTTATTTTATAAAAGTTGCCTTGGTGATGATGTACAACAAAGAAATAGAGCAGTAATAAAGAGAATCAGTTCATTTAAATATATAAATAAAAATATTCCAGAGGGTATCCATTATAGATGAAATCCTATTTATAAGATTGCTTTCAGAATCATTTGCTAGGCTGAGAAATAAGTTACTATAAAACACACAAGAAATACACAGATTAATTTAATACTATAGTATATATTTGATATATATTTTATTTTATTTTCCATGTCTTGGTGCTTTATCTGCATTTGAGCATATGTGCTGTGTTCACTCCTGAGACTTAAGAATGTCTGAAGAGGATGTAGGATCCTCTGGATCTGGAGTTATGAGAGGCTGTGAGCCAACAAGTGGTATTTGGCACATAGACTTGGATCCTCTATAAGAGCAATAAGTACTCTTCACTGCTGAGCTGAAGGCGAATTTAATTAATCCAGGCCAGTGGGTACAAGAAGACAATTTTAATATAAAAGCACACTCACACACCCGGAGTTCAGCGATCCAC
>NW_004949193.1:874203-875125 GCF_000317375.1 Microtus ochrogaster
GGTTAGTGAAGATCTTTTCCCATTCTGTAGGCTGCCATTTTGTCTTGTTGACTGTGTCCTTTGCTTTACAGAGGCTTTAAGTTTAACGAGGTCCCATTTATTAATTTTTTCTCACAGTGTCAATGCTGCTGGGGCTATATTTAGAAAGTCGTCTCCTGTGCCAATGTGTTGAAATGTACTTCCCATTTTCTTTTCTATAAGTTTCAGGGTGGCTGAATTTATGTTGAGGTTTTTGATCCATTTGGACTTGATTTTTGTGCATGTTGATAGATATGGGTCTATTTTCATTCTTCTTTATGTTGACATCCAGTTATGACAGCACCATTTGTAAAATATGCTTTTTTTCCATTTGATATTTTTTTTGTTTCTTGGTCAAAGTCAGCTGTTTGAAAGTATGTGGATTAAAAGCCATATCTTTGATTTGTTTCCATTGGTTCTCCTGTCTGTTCTTATGCTAATACCAGGCTATTTTCAGTACAGTAGCTCTATAGTAGAGTTTGAAATCAAGGATTGTGATGCCACCAAAAGTTCTTTTATTTTACAGGATTGTTTTGATTATCCTGGGTTTTTTGCTTTTCCATATGATGTTGAGTACCATTCTTTAGAAATCTGTGTAGTAGAATTTTACTGGGATTTTGATGGGCATTGCATTGAATCTGTAAATAGCTTTTGGTAAGATTGCCATTTTTACTGTGTTAATTCTGTCTACCCAAGAGCACGAGAGATCTTTCCACTTTCTGGTGTCTTCTTCAATTTCTTTTTTCACTTTGGTTGTTTCCAGGTTCTGGCTATTACAAATAATGCTGCTATGAACATAGTTGAACAAATGCCCTTGTCACATGATTGGGCATCTCTTGGGTATATTCCCAAGAGTGGTATTGCTGGGTCCAGGGGTAGGTTGATCCCGATTTCCTGAGAAACC
>NW_004949193.1:877082-883131 GCF_000317375.1 Microtus ochrogaster
GCATTGAAACCATCTGGTCCTGGGCTTTTTTTGGTAGGGAGGTTTTTGATGACAGCTTCTAATTCTTCGCGACTAACAGGTCTATTTAGATTGTTCACCTGGTCCTGGTTTAACTTTGGTATATGGTATTTATCTAAAAACGTGTAATGCCTTATATTTCAATAATTTTAGCTACATGTAATTTCTCATATTATCTATGTGGTGTTCTGTACGCTGATTTTTTCTGTAGGAGTATGTATTTCCTTAGTGTGGGAAATTGTTTTTTTTTCTATGATCTTATTAAATGCTTCTGCTTCATCTATCCCTGTAATTTGAAGATTTGGTCTTCTGATAGTTTCAAATGTTTCATGCATGTTATTAGAAGGTTTTTGTATTATTCATTTTCTTTTCTTATTTTGTATACATCTTCTATTTTATCTCTGAATGTAGATATTTTATCTTCTGCTTGCTTCTTTCTACTTATATGGCTTTCTCATGATTTGTTTAGGAGGTGATGTGGAGTCCCTTCTGTGTGTCATGATTACCATTAATTAATAAAGAAACTGCCTTGGCCTATAAATAGGGAGGAACTTAGGTAGGCAGGGAAAACAGAACTGATTTCTGGGAGGAAGAAGGCAGAGTTGGAGAGATGTCATGGATCCACCACCAGAGACAGATGTGCTGAAACTGCTAGTAGGCCATAACCTCATGATGATATACAGATTATTAGAAATAGATTAAACTAAGATATAATAGTTAGCCAATAAGAAGTTAGAGCTTAAAAAAAAAGAAAAAGTTAGAGCTAATGAATCAAGCAGTGATTTAATTAATATAGTTTCTTCGTGTTTATTTTTGTTCTGGGTAGCTGGGACAAACAAGCAGGCCCTCCTCCTATACATGATATTTTTTTTCTAATTTACATGTTCAGTGTTTTTCAGTTCCTCTGTGTTCATTTAACTATTTTTTTTTTTTTTTGTGATTTTTTTTTTTTTTGTGAGAGAGTGCTTCTATTGAACTGGGGGCTCTTTTGATAGACATACTATTTTTGCTATTCACATTATTTAGTTTTGTAATCTGACCTGTGTATGTATACGTTTTGCCTTGATTGAATGTAAGATAGGAAAATTTTGGCTGCTTGAGATTAGGTCAAGGCAGATGCTTGGTGACTGAATGTAGGTCGGGTAAAATTGGCTGGTGAGGTGTGTATTTGAATGACACAGTTTCCAGGTCATAGATCTAGAGGTAGGGTCTTGTGTGTATAGAAGGAAATGGACAGAGGGAAGGATGGGACAGGAAAGAGGCATCTCAACCACTAAAATTTGATCACTTACAGAGGTCATAGATTTTTTTATTAGGTTGGTATGTGTGAAGATGGCAGCAAGTGGATGAATTATAAGAAAGGACTAAAGTATAAAAAGTGTTGCAAGGGAGCTGCTGGTTCATCCTGGCTGCCCCAAACCAAAATAATCACACAGAAATTGCCTTAATTAAAACACTGCTTGGCCCATTAGCTCTAGCTTCTTATTGGCTAACTCTTATTTAACCCATTTCTAGTAATCTGTATATTACCATGTAGCTTACTGGCAAAGACTCAGCATGTCTGACTCTGGCGGCTCCATTGTGTGTGTCTCTCTCTCTGCTTTCTTTCTCCCAACATGCAGTCCAGGTTTCCCCACCTACTTAAGCTCTGTCCTATCAACAAGCTAAGGTATTTTCTTTATTCATTAATGGTAATTACAGCTCACAGAGGGAATTCCCACATCAACTTACCTGGTAAAAGCATATGTAGTACAGATATTAGCTAAGCATTATAGGGAAAAATTAGTAGATCTCTGATATTTTGTCTTGCCTTTGAAACAATTTTCCTCCTATTGGATTGCATGTCTAAAATTGTTATGAAAGTTTTTGTTACATTTTATCATATTTTTTGTCTTTAGTTGTTATCTCTTAAAAGTCTATTGTTTTCTAATGAGAGACAGAAAGAATGGACCCAGAAGGAGGGGAGGTAGGAAGCAACTGGGAAAATTAAAGGGAGCAGAAATTATAATGTGGATATAATGCATGACAAAATTATATATTTTTAATTAAAATATAAGGAGAATGTGTGAGCTAATGGAAAATATACCCCCAAATATATTCTTATGTTTGATAATCAAATTAGACATTTTCTAAAAATGATGATAGCAATATGGAAAATAATGCATGGATTAAAGAACTATCCCCAAGCTGTGTGAAAAATAGAGATAATGACACCAGAGCTAGGCTAAAGATGTAAATGACAAAGCAAACAGATCCAAAGCAAATCATCATCAATTCATACACTGTTTCAACCGACACGCAAAAAAGGCATTTATTGTGTTTGAAGAAGGTACTCTTCCAGCAATGGGAAAGCAACATGAACCACATTTTCCTAAAAACTATTTTACATTTTAAAACACCAAACTATGTACCTATTAAACGAAATCACACTTGATTCCTATCTGCAAAGATATAGCATTCAGTGTTCTGCTTTGTGCATTCTAGGGCATATGGATAATGCTTTCACATCACATAAAATGTGTTTGTCTTCTTTTAAGACAAACAGTAAGGGAAATTTGATCATAAGAACATCTCCATAAAATAGTGTGTGGTGATAAAAGAAAAATGGCCAATATGTGTGCATGTCTATCACAATCAGGGTCTAGTATAAAGAAGGAATTAGAAACACAGTCTGTGGTCTTTGTTCGGTTAAGTTAATAACCTGAGCCTGCTTTGCTGAACATTCCTCTGATAACCCTATCCACACCCTCAATGCCTTCAGACAGAATGTCAGATTCTTTGATGCCAGCTTTCTTCATGCTATCAGAGGGAGAGACACATTTAGTTGTAAACTTGCTTTTTTTTTCCCTATCCATCTGTATCATGTTTTTCTATCACAGAATTTTATCGTCAAGACAGAAAAATGGAACAAATCCATGCACATTACCTGATATACTTGCATGACACTACGTTGTAACTCAAACACTTTTCCCCATTAAATAAAGAATAGAGAGTTGAACAAAATATACAAGTTTTTTTTTATCTGTTTTACCTAAAATATTTAGACTGATGTTCAATTTGCCCATTGGTACCACAATTAATGTATCACTTGCTAATAAATAGTGTTGCCTGGAAATGTAGAATTTTAAAAATAATTTGAATTTAAATAAATAGGCAATACATATTAATAGTATGACATGTACTACTTTTACAATATACAGTGTTTTATATTGTAGATGGAGTGGCACTTCCCACCACCCAGGAGGGCTCCCAGCCACCGACTAGCTTTACCCAAAATAGTTACATGAAAACTGTATTCTTTTAAACACTGTCTGGCCCATTAGTATCAGCCATTTATTGGCTAACTCTCACATCTTGCTTTAACCCATATTTCATAATCTGTGTAGCACCACGAGGTGGTGGCTTACCAGGAAGGATCTTAACCTGCATCCATCTTGGAGAGGAGAGTTATGCTGTCTGCTCGACTCAGCTTTCTTTCTCCCAGAATTCTGTTCTGTCTTCCCTGCCTACCTATGTTCTGACCTATCCGGCCAATCAGTTTTCTTTATTAATTAACCAATGAGACAACAGATAGATAGAAGACCCACCTACATCATTATATATTAAATGTATGTTTATGATATAAAATATATGTAGGTTATCTATTTTTATTTTGATTTGAATCCATCTTCAACCACTTATTTTGCCTACAATAAATGTGGATTAGTTTTTCTTATAATACACATACTCATTCTCAATTGATGTAAAGAATCATGAGAGTGTGTCACTTTCTTACTTCAACTTAACTATACAAAGCATGACGACTTTCAATCATTTTTAACTCTTGTTTTGTTTAGTTGTAATCAGGTACTTCTCCAAACTCTGAAGTTATCTTTTGTTTCATAGATCAGTATAAATATACACTCAAGCACATCCACAACAGGTCATGCAATATTGTACATATAGTAGGAATTACAAAATATGTTCTGTATAAAAGTGTTTGAAATTAAGAAGAAAAATGACTCATATTTATATCTAACTACTTTGGTTCTGAAAGACATAGATAAAGAAATGTAGCTAACGTTAAAACCCAAGATGCTGGGTTATGCTCTAATAGTGACAGAAACACTCTGGTTCTTATATTGATAAGAATATAACATTTCCAAGGTCAATAGTTTACAATTCTGAAGTGCAATTCAAAAATGCTTTCAGCAAAATCCAAAGATGTAAGACATTATAATATAGATTTGCTTAGGTCAGTAATATAGAAAATTATGTAAATGTAAATGTGTAATTTTAGCCTTTTCACAGGACAAATTACTGAAAAGGTTCTTTCCTAGGCAAGAAGTAGAGATGCTTTTGGTTTACTATATTTCATCCATAACCTTTCCACAGTCAGAACAATCACAGCGTAAAATAATATGTCAAGTTCCAACACAATTTAATGACTGGGAGTAATGATGCATATAATCATATTATCAATTTGTTTTACAGAAATAAGTAGTAATGATATGAATATCAAAGGGGGTATTTATTTCCTTATACAGAATTTTTTTTGCCTAAATATCTTTACAACTATGTGTTATGTAAAATTATTGTAGAAAATAGACATAACTTTCTAGTCTTGGAAATTATTTTAATGTAAGGCATAAAAAATTAATTTGAATTGAGTTGGTTAAAAAAATAATTACCAAACTGCAACCAGAGACTTTTCAAAGTATTTTTGTAAGAGGCAGAAGAACACCATGAGAACACAGCCCACAAAAACAACTAAGTAGGGCTCATTGCAGCTCATGAAGACTGAAGCAGCTACTTGGAGCCATTATGAGGAGGCACTAGGTCCTCTGCATATATGTTATGGCTGTTAAGCTTGGGTTTCTTTTGAACCTTGTAATAATGAATGTGGGTTTATCTCTGGCTCTGTTCCCTGCTCTTGGGACCCCTTTTCTCCTACTGTGTTGCCTGATGAAAATTTAATATGATGATTTGGGCCTAGTCTTAGGTATATTGTTATGCTGTGTTCCATTGATATCCATGGAGGCCTGCTCTTGAGGACAAAGGATGGGCAATGGATCTGCGAGATAGAAGAAATGGGAAGAGGGTCCTGGGAGGAGTGGGGTGAGGGGATACTGTTGTTAGGATGTTTTGTAAGAAAGAAGATAAAAAAGAAAGAAAAATATTTTTTGAATTGAAGATGTTAAATATTTATCAGATATTAGACTTTCAAATTAATTTTATTTAAGAGATATTCTTATATTGATGTGTATCATTTGTTATACAACTTGACGATGATGAGAAGAAATAGAATGACAAATACTGTTGAAATTGCATAAAATATACTTTGTATTTTTGGGGAGGATTTCAGGGTCATACTATATAATGCTCATTGACCTGGAATTTACTGTGTAGATCAGACTATCCTCTAACTTATAGACGTATGCCTGCCTGCGTTATCTCCCAAGTGCAGAGATTAAAGGCTTGAATCACTGCTATTATTTTCTATATGTACACAGATCTCAACTACCTTCTAAGTTTTTACCTTTATACCCATAGGATTTCACTTATCTCCACCTTCCTCAAGGAAATTTTGTTGATCATAGACGATGGCTAACATAGAGAACCACGATTGTTCAAGGTGCAGAGAATAAGAAAAAAAAAAAAGGAATACCAAGCCCTAAAGGGAACCTCTCTATCATACCTCCCAAGGCTTAGAGATGATCTTGAAAGAGAGGTTAGAAAGATTGTACTCTCCAAAGACAGTGGATGATTACAGTGAAACAGTGATTTCCAAATACAACATGGAACACAAGAACTCACAGTGGTTGTGAATGTTTTCAAAGGATCTGCACAAGAATAGTCCTACATGAATGGAAAAGGCAGTCATGGAATCACTTCCCTGACTGAGAACCTATTGATAATTGATGCCTGCTGAGAAAAGAAAAGTCAGTTTACTCAGTGATCTGGCCATTGAAAGACTAATGATGCTCAAGCAGACGACCCTACATCTGTATTCATATAGCCTACTATAAATGGTCTTAGTACACTTTTTTTT
>NW_004949193.1:883481-892710 GCF_000317375.1 Microtus ochrogaster
GTTCAGAGAGACCAGTTATATCTCATGGTACACTTTTAAAAAGAGCACATGAAATAAGGTGGAATAGTGGGTGTAGAAAAGAGAGGCTTTGGAGAGGACCGGGAGTAAATTAAAACACCTTCCATGTATGTTTGAAATTACTATTTAATAAAAATTTTATTTGGAATTATATTATTGCCAGAATGACAATTTTGTATATCAGACAACACTGCAATAAAGCAATTAATATGAAAAATGGAAACCTGATATTTAAAAAAAAAACAGATCTTATCTACAATCATAGTCCACTAAAAAGGATTATTTAGTTGTAAAGTGATTTTAAAACTAACTTTTCAAAAAGAGAAGTCATCCAGTATGAACAATGCTATCACACAAAAGCATATGAGTACCTAGATGCAAAAATAAAATTAACAGTGTGTCTAAAATAAAATACATTAAAATTCACTTTTTCTGAATGTGCAACAAAAGAATACAAAGAAACAAGGCTGAAAGAATATAACCAAAACAACAAATAATCGGCAGCCAGCAATTTACATGAAAAAGCTATATGAAACACAATCAGTGAAAAGAAATATTATAAAAACGTGAAGTGTAAATAAGGAACATGCTTAAATATCATCTAGAGGAATAATTCAAAAACTCTATTTAAAGCTGTAACAAGTTTTAGAAAAGCAATTATAGAATAGTACATGCATGCCTAATAATATTCTCTCTTTTTTTATGCTGACCGATCAAGTGGGCAGACAGGTTTTAAAGAATTTTAATTTTCTTCATACTGACTAAGCTTCACTATTTTTAGCTGAGTGCAGATAATCACCTTTCAAAAATCCAATGCCCAATGCATTATTCTTTTCTTTCTTTAGTCTATCATTTGCAAGCTACCTTGAGATTTTCTACAGAGAACAATGTGCATATGAGATAGCATACGTTTCCATCTTAAGCCACAGTGCAAGATATTGTTAAGCATTAGAGTAACTTGAATTCTTGGTTTGGAATGCATGATTACCGTAAAGAATGTTTGTTATTGTTTATCTTCTAAAAACTGACATTAACATATAGAAATATAACCTGTGCAAGAATAAATCTTCTATAACCATTAGAAATATAAAATAAATAGTAAATAATTTTATTATGTATTAAATCATATTTATTTATATTTTCCTCTGTTAAGAAAAGCACTAACACACAAAAAAGAACTCATTAAATAGTAAATATGAAGGTCAAAATTTGATAAAATAGCTGTTATGCCCAATCCGCAAAGTCCCCCAAAAGCATATAAGTAGACGGAGTCCTATATGATAAAGCAAAGAAACTTTATTTTATGCAAGTTTGCAAACTCGGTGTCTCTGCATGTCCAATGTATTGGAATAAACAGAGAGCCCGGGCTTAGTTAGAGTTTCGTTTTTACAGTAGAAAAGGTGAGGGTGAGGTGTTTCCGAGTTTCAGAACACCTGATTGGCTGACATTTGACTAGGGGTGTCCTGATGAGTGTGTGCTGGCAGCTGATCCTATCTACTGCAGTTGGAATGTTAGGCATTTGCTTTGGATGGTCTGTTCTTGGGTGGTGCTTGAATAATATTAGTTTATTGTCCTTTTTGCAACCAGATATTGCTTTAGGGTAAACTACTGAGACTCAGGTCTCCACTGAACTTATCAATGGCCAAGTCTTATTCTGGCAAGTAATGATGGTTGGAAGTAAAGAACTTCCTTTGGTTGGTCTGTTTCTATTTAGCTTATCATGACTGGCTTCTACACAGCCTAAATTCTAAACCTGTTCAAAAAAGTCATGTCAACTGAAAATCAACTGATGTTTTGAAAGACCCCTGGAGTGGAGAGACTCTCACTCAAGACTCGGGTGGCTCTCCCTGGACCCGCAGCGAGCCGCTCCAGGTTGGCACAGGGGCCCACCAGCATTTCCCACCGCTAGCCGCTCGGGGGAACCGCCCTGGGATCTTGGGTGGGCCGCTCGGAAACTGCCCGGGGACCCACCAGCATTTTTTTTTTTTAAAAAAGATACACATCTTTAAAAAGTTAAGCAAGTGTATGATTGACTATTCCACTCTAAGCAATATATTTGCCTAACAAGCACAAAAAGTTATTTGTTAGCTAAGGCATACAACATGGAGAATAAAAATGTTCTGGAAGTTATTTATCACAGACAAATACTTTGAAATTATAGTCAACAGTCACTGTAGAGAAAAATTTACAAAATGAATCTTTGTTTTTATTCCTGTATGCTAAAGTAATTTGTATGAGGAGTCCCAATTTAGAGAGGGACATTCAAAAATAACCTGAGTGATAAAACCTCCACACAGAATCTTGACATATAACTGAAGCCCTACTGCTTTGGGTGTACTTCCCTGCTAGGATATTGCTTGTACTTGGTCTTAGCTCTTGGAACTCCAATAAGATAACAAGTGCAACCATGCTTGGAAGATACCTGTGGTGGGTTGCCAGCAACCAATAAGAGGCAGATAAGTCACACAAGGATAACTGGTTTTAGAGCACCTATTTTATTTTAAACAATGTGTGTATCTCTGTGTGCATGGCTATAGTATGTATAGAGTTCAGAAAGGGCCTGTATTCCCTTAGAGCTGAATTTGTAGGCAGTTGTGGGTGATTTTTTTGGTCATTCTAAGCATTCAGCTCTGTTCCACTCAAAAACACTACAGGCCTTATATAGATATCGATCTGTCTAGCCCCTCAAATTTATTTTTTAAGAATAGAAAGGCATCAGGTTTTGTTTCAAAATTTTCAACTCTAACATAATATATCAAAACCTCCCAATAGCTGTATTTATCTCAGATAATTTAGTGGGCAACAAGATATTTGCTTCAGTGTCTGTAAAATTTTGATTTTGAAGGTGACAATTTTAAAATCAATTTTCCTTTGAAGGAGAAAAAAGGAAAATTAAGGAATTTTCTCTAATTTATTAGCTAGAGAAAGAGATTTTCCTGTATCTCTGAGGAGGAGCCTTGATTACAAGATTTTTGCTTGTTTCTTCCATTACAGATGTGTGTGTGTGTGTGTGTGTGTATGTGTGTCTGTGTGTGTGTTTGTGTTTGTGTGTGTGTGTTTGTGTGTGTGTGTGTGTGTGTAATATTGCAACATATCAGGGTGCATTCTTATAGTATATAGTATAGCATGCATTTTCAATTTTGGGGACGTGTTCAATATCATCTCCAGTTATATTTTCATCTCTTTTTATGTTTAAGAATATGCAAGCATTTTCTTCACCTTTGTCCTTCAGTCAATGTTATCAATGACCAAAGTCCAAAATAACAGCAAAAGCTGCGACCAAAACTCCATTGTAGCTCTATTTCCTTAAAGTTTCAAAGGCAAATAATATGCAATGAAGAAGTTACTGCAGGGAATAAGATGAGAGCTCAATTTCAGTGTTGTTTTATATTCATACTAGTGAGTAGATTAAGAATTTCCAAGAATATGAAATTCCTAGGATGTTCAAGTAATTTGTATAAAATGGCAAATAAGTTTTTACATAACCTAAGCGATTACTTCCACTTATGCTCTGTGAACTAAGGATCACCACAGCACTGAAAACTATAGAAATGATTATTGTGACATACTACTTAAGACAATGGCAAGAAAAGAAAGCATCCTCTATATTCTAAGCAAGAAGAGAATATTTTGAAAGTATTTTAGACCTGTTTGTTTAAAACAATTGATACATATGTTTTAAGCCAGCATATGTCCTAGTGATGAAGTATATGCTTTAGAATTTCATAAGTGAGTTTATAATATAAACGTTATTTAAAATGTCATAGGCTCACAAATCCACTCCGTTTACCAGTGATAGCAATTCTTATGAGAGATTATACATTTTATTCAAACTCTGTCCTTTCAGTCCCCCCACCAAATAAAATTGAGAGGAAAAAAAAGAGAAAGAAGAAAAAAGGTGGTGATGAGGAAATACTGTCATGGAAGGTTTAGTGTGACACAGTGATTCATGCAGCAAACCCTTTTGTTCATATATTTTTACTTGCAAAGAGTAATCAATCTGGTTCAAAGCCTCTGGTTTTTGTTACACTATCACAAAATGATTAGGAACAAGATGCATGATGTGAAAGACACAAACAATAAATAAAAAAACTTTAAATACTTATAATTCATTTTCTCATGAGAAGAAAATGTTAAATATATTGGTATATAAGTTACTTATTTAAAAAAGATTATTAATTTTAAGCATTACAGAATCATTAGAGGCAGGAGCATTGTGAAGATTAACCATATACAACTTCTGTAAAAATAACGTCGTTTTTTTGTGAAATTTCTGTTACCCAATAAATGTCAGGACACTGAGGGTTAAGAAGTGGTTTTCAGTTTTCTCATAGCCATGTGGGTCACTGATCGGCCAGTGCTTTAGTGCTAGCACTTACTTTTCTGACATTCCTTGCTTTCTTTGTCACTTTATTTGATATCCACCTTCCACTATACCACTGTCAAACATTTTCTAACTAGAAATTACTTTGATGATCTCCTACAGTTTTTACACTTTGTCTGAGTGGTTTAAGCTTGAAAATTGATAAGTCAAATCTTGGGGCAGTGAGTTTAACTTATAGATGAAGTTATTCTACCTATCAAAAATTTTCTTCTCACTAGGAAGAAACATTTTCTTCACCAGGAAGAAACATTATCTCCTCCAGCTATACTTTCCAATTTTTTTTTGAAATTATGTAAGTACAAAATGCTGCAAATACAAAGTGTTATAAAAGTTTTCATTTTTCAATACCATTTAAACCCTAGGCACAGATCTCAAGATGGATGTCAGTTTACACAGCTGAACTATGCATGTCAAGAAAAATGCACAGATTTAAAAATTATTTATCTCTGCTAAGAGTAACATTGACAGAGATATTTTGATTACTAATGGAATACTAAATCTTAAACATAAATTCTATGTGAATTTATAAAAATGGGCAAAATTAAACATAATGTTAAGGTATTTATATATATAGCTACAGAAATATAAACAAAATTATATAAAAATGATTGCAATTAAAGTATTACCACAACTATAGACATGAAGAAAATAATAGCCATAAAACTTAATTTAATTTTAAAGTATATAAAACCTTTAAATACTATCTATTTGAACTGAGTATGAATACAAAATGAAAAGCATATTTAGTTTTAAAAAATTATTTCTATGTGAATTTGCAAATCATCACAGAACACTTTTTCACAATCTAATATGCATTACTTTTATTTGTCTTTCTGTTGTTTCAAATTATTTTTTAAAGCATGTTAGAATTTATTACAAAATTTATTAGGTCAAAATTTAATATTACTTCTGCTGTCCATCAATCCCTCTTTAAATAGTCCATTCATTACAGTTATTGGCAAACATATACCTTAAAATCAATAGTGACAGGGCATCACTTATCGAGATGGGGGCAGGAACATGTACATAGAATGCATGGGATGGCTTCTTATATATCATTAAGAAATCTAAGTACATGGTTAAATAAGGACTTTAGAGATTCAACATAGGAAAATTAATAACACTGAAAATATTTCAAACATAGTTTAAATAACCATAGGGAAGAAATAATACACTATGAGAACTTTAATATTTTACCTTCTAGAAACTTATTATGCATTAAGAAGAAAGTTTAGAATTAGCAATGTATGGAAAGTGATGAAATTATTTGTGAGATAAAATGACAAAATACTTAAGAAATTATCTCAATTTTTAAAGTGTTAACTTTAAAGTAAAATTCAAATATTTCTCGAGGGAATCAAGAGCATTTTTGATGTTTCATGGAATGAAGGATAAAAGTTATTTGTGCCTACAGGATGGTTCACAACTAATTGTAACTCCAGTTTCAGCAGAGATGATGCCCCTCTTCTTTCCTTCATGAGCACCTGGGCTGTACTTGGTGTAATACTTACTTGTAGACAAAATACTCACAGTTATAAAATAAAATTTTTACCAACTATAAAAAGACAAGGATAAAGAGTTTGTGATATATTGAGTTCAAAAAGTCCAGTCTAAGAATGGGAGTAGTGAAAATACAAGCAAAGAGGTCAAGACCTTGATGGGGATAGTCATAGAAACAGTTTACCTGAGCTAAAGGGAACCCACCAACTCTGACCTGACAGTGGAGGAACCAGCATAAGACCAAACTAGGCTCTCCGAGTATGGGTGACAGTTGTATAATTGGTGTATACTGTAGGGCCACTGGAAGGGAGACCAGGATTTACCCCTACTGCTTTCACTGACTTTTTGGAACCCTCTGTCTTTGGAAGGATGCTCTGCCTAGCCTAGGTATAGTAAGGACAGCTTTGGTCCTCACTCAAAGCAATGAGCTTGACTTTGTTGACTTCCCATGGGAGGCCTTACTCTCTCTGAGCAGTGGATGATAGGTGGTATGGGGGAGAAGGAGGAGGAAGTGGGAAGGGCAGGGGAATAAGGATTTATATGCAAAATGAGCAAAAATTATTCATTTATTTATTTAAAAAAGAATTTGTGATGTACAGCAAAATTGCCAAGGGAACTATTGACTCCCTTTCCAAGAGACTTTATAATTGGGAAACAAAGGCTGTTCAAACTACTTTCAAATTTAATCATATATGTGTATATTAATACATATTAAGATATAAAACGCTGCAATTCTCGAAATTTAAAATGACAGTAATCCATGATAACAAATTATTGGTTGACCTCAGCACTACCCATGCTTAAACAGATACAAATTTTATTTTGTATCACTGTGTTGATGAATATATAGAGTAATAAATGAGTATCATGTGATAGAAGGGAAGAGTCACCCACTGCCTAAAATGGGGGATATTATAGAAGACTTGCATGTGTCAATACAAACATTTCATATATTTTTAAAAACATTTTCAGTATTTTCAGCCAGAAAATAAACACAGATGAGTACTAGTGCATTCTGCACCCTTTGTCCTTTTTATATGAAGAATCTTACCTCCTGATCTGGTACTATCCACATTTAATTTGTGTCTTCCCATTTCAATCAACCTACTCTACAAAATTTCTCATAGAAATATCCATTTCATTTTTCTCAGATATGCTATCAAAATGACACTTCATATTAACCATTACTTTTCTGAGTTGATCTGAGTGAGAACAGTCCCATAGGCTCATATACATGAATATTTGGTACCCTGTTGAAGTTTTGTTTGGGAAGGATTAGTCAGTGTGGTCTTATTAGATGACACAAGTCACTTGGAGTTGGCCTTGAGGTTTCAAAAGAATGATGCCATTCATAGTGTCTTTTCTGCTCCCTGCCTGTGCAGCAAGATGGCACCTTTTCCAGCTCTGACACCATAATTTCCACCATGTGAAATTATAAGCCTATACTGGATTTTTAAAATAAGTTGATTTGTTCAAGGTGCTTTATGACAGAAACACAACAAATAAATACCCATTCCTGTAGACTTCCAGTACAATTACCACACACTTTATGGTAAAGAGGGTTTTGAAAATACAGATGAAATAAGATAAATTAGAAGTGAGGTTAATTATTGTGTGATTTTTTTACTTGGTAAGTGATAAGTAGATGAGGGGTTCATAACTCTCATACTTCTGACTATGAGGTTCTACTGCGCTTTTTTTAATACAATTGCTATGGCATAATGACCCAATGATGAACTTAATATGGAAGAAAATATTTAAGCTTCTGTATTTTTCATTCTAATAGTCATGGGTTATTATAAAGCAGGAAATAGAATGAATGTGAAGGCCAGAGAATGGATAAAATATTGCATAGACTTTGCTTCTAGGTTTAACATGATCATTTCCATTTTATATGCTAGAAACTATAAACATGACAGCCATTTGAGATAAAAAATTTCCTGGCATTCTGTTGTGGAGAGTCTCACATGGTTCACAAAATTTATGTGTATGCTTGATATGCAAATAAACCTTAAAGAAATGAAGGGGTGTGGAGGAGACTATGTTCAAAGTACAATAAGAAATAATGCAAACCCTTGTTGTAATACTTAATAGCACTAAAATATTCAAAAGTTATCTGAAGTTTTCTGGCACTTTTTTTTTTCCTTAATGGCATCACACTAAAACTTAATGATTCAGTTCTTCATAATTATCAGTAAATTTCAAATTACTATGTAGGATTTTCCACAAGAGTATATTAAAATTTGACTGAATACAACCTAAGCATGTGTATCTTGATTTTTTACTGCATCGGCATTTGCATTTGAGCAATGAAAATAATCAACTTAATTTGCCCTCCTAGAGAGCATAGAAGTGACTTTGATTAGCCCATTGAAAGTCTGTGTTGTTTCCCTTGAGTTTGGATGCAGGGGGTCGAATTGACAACATGATGTGACCCAGCAGGGATTCAGGGTGTCAAGAATAAAGCTGAGTACATTAAAGACAAAAGAGAAGGCCATCAACTTGGAATTAAAAAAAAATGTTCTTTATGAATATGCTTTCTGTCTTCTGAAAGGAATTTATGTCTGTTATGGTGTTACCATTGTTAATGCATGGGTTTTCGTCTTTTGTGTTTATCCTAGACCTGTTTGAAATATTTTTAAAAGATCTAAAAACAGTGAGCAGTGAACAATGTGGGGGCTTTAACTCTTCCTTCTATTAATGCTGGAAATTCCCATGTTTCATGGAATGTCAGGAAAATTATTCAAAACATTCTTATTTAGATATTACACATTAATTTCTTACAACTAAAAATGTGTTCCCATTGTCTAAAAGTCATCATAGAAAAAGTAGTAGTACAAATTATAAACTATTTCAAAATAGATTAATTAACCCAGCTAAAATTTAGTTGTATATAAAATACACAAAAATATCAAGTACAAATAAAAGAAAATTCCACAGCACTCATGTTCAATAAATTTTGGAATCTATGCAAAGATTGGGGAAACTTAGACATCAATGAGAATATTCAGTTTACACAAACAATCTGACCTAAATTAATTTCCTGTTGCTGTGAAAAAAAACATACAAAGGCAAATTAGGGAAGGAATTGTTTAATATTATAATTACACATGTTGTGGTTTTCATGTAAACTGAAAAAAAAAAACCCAAAGACTTAGACTTAATTCAAATTTAATTTTTCTAGTCTCAGAACCAAACAACATGTAATGTGAAGAGGGAGGTTAAATACAAAAAAAGAAAGAAGAAGAAGAAGAAGAAGAAGAAGAAGAAGAAGAAGAAGAAGAAGAAGAAGAAGAAGAAGAAGAAGAAGAAGAAGAAGAAGAAGAA
>NW_004949193.1:892810-901345 GCF_000317375.1 Microtus ochrogaster
AGAAGAAGAAGAAGAAGAAGAAGAAGAAGAAGAAGAAGAAGAAGAAGAAGAAGAAGAAGAAGAAGAAGAAGAAGAAGAAGAAGAAGAAGAAGAAAAACCAACAGGAGGACAGGCATGCTATAAATCTTAGCAATTACCCCAAGGAAGAAAAAAAGAATAAGAAAAATTCTCAAAATTCCTCATTGTTTCTCCCTTTATAGTGGATTATATCTGTAGCATAAATTATAAGAACCCAGAGACAAATATAAGGGTTAAACATGAAGATCATTCTGTAGGCAGGCTGGCCTGGAACTCAAGAGATCCACCTGCCTCTGCCTCCTGAGTGCTGGGATTAAAGGCATGCACCATTGCCACTCAGCGTGTCTATAATCTTTCTTCAAGGAAATCCTGTAGAAGCTTTATTAGATTACAAGGGTAACAGAAAAGTGAAAGCCAGTGTCTTTATTTGTCCCAGATAGCTTTTAGGAAAAGAGAAGAGGCAATAAGAGAGTCAATAAGAGAATGATGATCATCTTAGGTACAATGGTGGGAAGATCTAGATGGGCTGTGATTCCAGGGGGGAACTGATGGGTCTAGAGATTGAGAGAAGTGACTTCATCAGTTAAAACTAAAACATCATGGAAAGTCCCAGTACCAAACCATGACACTGAACATCCATTCTTATTTCCATATTTCTGAGAGGATGGAACCAGGTTCATAAGATCGAGTTCCAGAACAGCCAGGGATGCACAGAAAAACCCTGTCTTGAAAAAACAAAAAAAGAAGAAAAGAAAGAAGGAAAAAAAGAAAAGTTACAGAGCATAATTTTTATGAGAGGAAAAGATCAAAGATCAACTTAACTTTTTCACAATCCCAACTTCTTGCCTAGATATTGATAAGATACCAAATACTGTTATTGTTTATTGAATTTGTAGCAAAGTTATGGAAAAAATGATAATATTTTTTTCCCAAGAAAATGTTATAAGGCATAATTTGTCAGAAGATGGATAAAATAATGGTTATTGGGGAAAAATGTATGAAAGAGACCTCAAACCATTAGTGTACTTGTCGCATAAATAAACTTCTCTTAATTAAAAAAAAAACAACATGAAGATCAGAGAATCAGATAAGAGCAGTAATCTACTAGGGAGACCTTTTAACTTTTTCAGCCATTAGACCAAAGGGGCAATTCTCAGACTTTACAATTGCAGTGAGTTTCTTTCTCTTCCCTTTTATATTCCTCTCTTCACCCAGCCATATTGCTTCTGTCTCTTCCACCCTAGTGCTGGAATAAAAGGTGTGTGACTCCCAAACACTGGGATTAAAGGTGTGAACCACCACCACCTGGATCTTATTCTGGATCCATCTTGTGTAGCCCAGGGTATAGTCACAGAGATCCACCTGCCTTTGCCTCCCAAGTCCAGGGGTTAAAGGTGGGTGCCACCATTCTATGATCTCTAGTGGCTTAGCTTTGTACGCTGATTCTCAGGCAAGTTTTGTTTAAAATACAAATAAAATATCACTACATTTCCTCTTTTTGTTTAAAATAAAAAAGAAAGCTATAACTAATATAATGAAACTATATACAATAAGTACAATAACTATATAGAATATCTACAGGCAATAAGTACATCAAAAATATCTAGTCCGTTTGCATTTGACAAAATCAGAGAAAATACTCCATTTTCTACCCTATTTTAGTGAGTTTAAAGACTTTTATCTAATTTACTTTCTATCATAACTTGCTTCCTGTACCCTATAAACAGAGAAAACTATTACTCCCTATTTGTCAAGTCCCTCCAAAACATAAGAAGGAAATAGTATTAACTGAATAAGCAGGAAATACAAGTAAGTGACTTTCAAAATGTGAGAATGACAGAAATTGCTGTCTTGATAGTCATCCAAACTCCCCTTGCAACATTGGGACATCTGTCTTCAGCCGACAGGCCTAGCATATCCGATAGACTTTTCTATGTAGCATGATATTCTGAAGGACTATCTCTTCATGTATTGACAATGTTTTTTTTTTTTTTTGGTCCTACTTGTCCAATTAGGGCAGCATGCTGTCACCAGTCAAGACATGGCAGTTTCTTGCCCATTTTTGTGCTTATATTCCACAAAGAAAATAAACTCCATGCGTAGTTTCTTTGATGTCCATCATCTTCTCTGAAGTAGATTGACACTGCAAGGAGCAGCTGTGTCTCATTGTCAAAAAAAAGATCCTATGTTATTAAATCATCTTAAATTCCATGTTCTGTTGACCTTTGAAATGTTTAAAGATGACCTATCTATTTAGAATATATCTTTGTTTGGCCTTGAAAATATACTGTAACTACAAGTTTGATTATGATAGGTAATTGACTGCTAACCTCTATTTTCTTATTTTCTTAAACAGTTAGTAATAATAATTTTCAAGGAATAGAAACTGCATTCTATTGTTAAATGTGTTATATAGGTACAATACCTTGAATAATATTAGAAACACATATACAGTATGTATTAACAATACTAATCTCAAGTATGTATCAATATACAAAATTGTTTACAACATACAAAGGTCAAATCCAATTTAAAATATTTAAAACTAGTAGTTGATTTTAGATTCAATAATTTATCATTTTATCACATCATATCTATATCCTCCCTTTGTTCTTCTCAGAGTAGATTCAATAATCTACCCTTTTATCCTATCATATCTGTAACTCCCATTTTTATTTTCAAAACAAGAATTCTGAATCTTATCTCCTTTGTTAAACTTCCCTCCTCAGCGTAACCAATAACAACTTGTAAGCAACCCCTCTAAACAATGAAAAGTATCCATAATGCATTCAACAACTAAAACCCACCATTCTCCTCTTGGGAATATGAATGTAATATTCTTAATTAATGTTCCTGGGGGTAACAGTGTCTTTAGAGGATCCTGAAAAGAAAAATTAAGGTTAATTGTCAAATCCTGAAAGAGTTAGCTTTATCATTTGTTGTTCATTCTCTGCCTAATGGGAAAGTCAGGGCTTTTCTCAAGTCCTGCCTAGAATAATCTGTGAAGCTATATCATCTCAGCTAGACACATCAAAATTGTTCTGAGCAGTTTGAAATAAAAACCAGAACTTTAGGTAGTGTTTTCCATCTTAGTGGTGCTAGCATAGTACTGGTTGCCACATCCATGTAGGGTCCCATTCTTCTTTTGGAGACCTCAAAGGAAATTGTAAGGTACGCCCATGATTCAGTGCAGAATACTGACAGAGACTCAAATATGGAATAATGTACAGAAACAGAGATGAAACCTTTTTCTAGAATTAGTTTGTATTCTTTGTGACTGTTAATATAATGACAAGAGTTTAGAATACATATATATATATACATAAAATCTTATATATTTTTTAAGTTAAGAAAATCTGTTAGATGAATATAATAAGAAAGGATGATGAGATTAGTAGCAATGAAACAGATATTAAATATTTGTTTTTCTTCTGCTACATATTAGGTGACTTTTCTGGAATGAGACTAGATTTTGGATTTCTTGTAAATATGCATAATTGGGTTTAGAGAAGGAAACAGCCACAATCTTATTCAAAATCCAGTTTTAATCTTAAACTGGACTGGGACTACAAAAAAGAAAAAAAATGTAATATAAGTCAGTAGAGATAGCAGAAACAAATATTTAAAAGGTTTGAAAGTTTTCTTTTGGAAATGTGGTATTCCATTAGGCCAATTTACTGTTTTCCTTGGAACAATTTTTATGGATAATTTGTCATTTTTTTCTTCAGATATTTTATTTATCCAGTGGTCTCCAGATTACTTGACTAGATACATTTATTCTTTGGAAAAGACAAAAATCAAAACCATTTCAGAACTCTAATTTTGGGGAGATTCTTATTTGGCCAGTTATATCTGATCAAATGGTTTTATAGGTTAATTTGTAGGTTATCTTAGTTTTATAGGTTATTTTATAGGTTAACTTAGTTTTATAGGTTGATTTAGATTAAAATCCATGCTGCTTGATGAACTACTATCTCTTAATTGAGAAGTATCTCTTGCTCAAATCAAATCTTTATCAGTTTTGATGGTATCCATAGCTATTCTTCTGTAGTAACAAAAGTGAAACCCCTTCCCCAATGTAAATTATGTCATGGTTTCCATTCTGAGGTCATTACTTCTTTATAGTATATGAACTGATTTAACTCTGTAATTCTGTAGTTTTTCCCCCACTATCCAATGTATCTCTGTAACTGTTTTTTTTCCTTTCTCATTAGCATTTACAAAATTCAAAATTCATAAAGCATTATTCAGTCTGTTTTTTGTGAACTTTATAATTTCATTCTGTTTATTCAATGTGTCCTATAGAGTTTGACTTGATCTTTCTACAACTGCCTGCCCTGTTGCATTGTGTGGTATACTTTAAATATGCTTTATATTATAATAAGAAAAAAACTTTCATTTTTATAGAGACATATGCTAGAGTACTGTCTGTCTTTATTTGTACAGGTATAACCATGATGGCCATAACTTCTAGCAAATATATGATTACTGAATAAGCCTTTTCCAAAGTCAAAGCAGTTGTGCATTGAAAACTTGAATAGGAATCAATGGCATGTTATATATATATTTTAGTTATCCAAATCCTACAAAATGAACACTTCCATTTGCTATATCTCATGCCTTTAATACTCTTTGGTTTACTTCCTACAGGTAATAGTGTTTGCTTGTGAAAAGAACAAGTAGGGAATTTTCTTATACTTTCCTTAACTTGTTACCACATGATGAAAAGTCTTTTTTTAACTTTTGCTATTTATAGACTTTTTATTGTTTTCTTTAGCTATATATTTTTCTTAAATTCCCTCCATTCATCCCCTCCCATTCTACCCTGCCCCATGATCCCTATGCTCCCAGTTTACTCAGGAGATCTTTTCTTTTTCTACTTTTCATGTATATTAGACCCATGTATGTCTTTATTAGGGTCCTCTTTGTTGTCTAGGGTCACCGGAACTGTGAATTGTAGGCTGTTTTTTTCTTAATGTCTGAAAGTCACTTACAAATAAGTACATATTATATTTGTCTCTTTTGGGCCTGGGTCACCTCACTCAATATGGTGTTTTCTAGATCCATGCAATTGCTTGAAAATTTCAAGATGTCATTATTCTTTTCCACTTTGTAGTATTCCATTGTGTGAATATACCACATCTTCGTTATCTATATTTGGTCAAGGAGCATTTAGATTGTTTCCAGATTCTCGCTATGACAACTAATGCTGTTATGAACATAGTTGAGCACACGTCTTTTTGGTATGTCTGAGTGTCCTTGGGATATATACCCAAAAGTGATATTGATAAATCTTGAGATATGTTGTTTCCTAATTTTCTGAGAAATAACCATACTGATTTCCAGTGTCACTGTATCATCAGTTTGCACTACCACCAGCAATGAAGGAATGTTCTGTTTACTCCAAATCCTCTCCAGTATAAGCTGAGTTTTTGATCTTGATCATTCTTACAAGTGTAAGACAGAATCTCAGAGTTGTTTTGATTTTTGTTTCTCTGATGGCTAAGGATGTTGAGCATTTCTTTAAGTATGTTTCAGTCATTTTAGATTCATCTGTTCTGAGTTCTCTGTTTAGGTCTGTACACCATTTTTTATTGGAATATGTGTTCTTTTGGTGACCTGGTTCATTTCTGTGTTTTGAAGATCAGTGCTCCGTCTGATATGGGGTGGGTAAAGATCTTTTACTATTTTGTACACTACTGTTTTGTCTTGTTGACCAAGTCCCTTGCTTTACAAAATCTTCTCAGTTTCAGGAGGTCCTGTTTATTAATTGTTTCTCTCAGGTTCTGGGTAACTAGAGTTATGTTTAGTAGGTGGTTTTCTGTGCCAATGCATTCAAGTATACTTCCCAATTTCTCTTCTCTGAGGTTGAGTGTGTTTGGTTTTTATGTTAAAGTCTTTGATTAATTTGGACTTGAGTTTTAGTCATAGCAAAAGACATGGATCTATTTCATTCTTCTACATGCTGATATCCAGTTATATCAGTACCATTTGTTGAATATGCTTCCTTTTTCCCATTTTATATTTCTTGCTTCTTTGTCAAAAATCAGGGGTTCAAAAGTATGTGTGTGGATTGATTTCTGAGTCTTTGATTAGATTTTATTGTCTTTCCTGTCTGTTTTTATGCCATTATTAGGCTACTTTCATCACTGTAGTTCTATATAGGCTTCATCCCAGAAATATAGGGATAGTTCAACATATGAATATCTGTCAATGTAATCCATTGTATACACAAACTAAAACAAACAAACAAAAACATGATCATATCAATAGTTGCTGTAAATGTCTTTGACAAAATACAACACCCCTTCATGATAAAGGTCTTGGAGAGAGCAGGGATACAAGGAACATACATAAATATAATGAAACAATATACAGCAAGCTAATAGTCAAAATCAAACTAAATGGAAAGAAATTCAAAGTCTTCTCATTGAAATCAGAAACAAGACAAGGTTGTCCTCCAGTTTCTCCATATCTATTCAGTATGTTATTTGACATTCTAGGATAGAGCAATAAGACAACAAAAGGAGAACAAGAGGATACAGATCAGAAAAGAAGCCAAACTCTCACTATTTGCTCATGATATGATAGTTTACATAAGTGACCCCATAAGTTCTATTAAGGAACTTCTACAATTCATAATCACCTTCAGTAATGTAGCAGGATACAAGATTAACTTGGAAAAATTCTAAATAATCCAGAAGGGAGAGGTTTTCTGAATGGATTATGCTTAGAAGCATTATTTTTTCTAGGAACATCCTATGTACAATCCATTTTTAGTTGACCTTGTTTCCACAATTGAAACACTTGATTTTTTTGTTAAAAATCTGGAAATTATTTCCCCTATTCAAGTAACATCATGGTCATAAAATTCAATATTGATTGTATTTTAGATCCAATCATCCAAGGGTGCTGATCTTAGTTTTAATGACCTAACTATCACTTTGCATTAAGAGTCGGCTTCTAAATTGTTACCAATTTATTTGCTGCTGATATCAATCTTTGTAAGAAAGCCATGAAGGTTTCTTTTAATCCCTGTATGCCTTTAGTAGATTATTCAATCTTATTTCCTGCATCTTCAATTCTGGCCCAAGCATTCATAGGTGCTATATGGCATACAGCCAAGATGTGACCATCAGATAAGGATTACCTTTCTATGGTAACATAATCTCCTTCTCCAAGAAGTTGACCTTGAAGATTTCCATACCTCTAGCTTTACTCTGTTTTTTCAATAGTCTTAACCTCTTCTCTGAACCAGTTACTCCACTGTAATTGTGGATCAAACCTAAAACAACTTTAACCAATTCTATCCAGTCTTTTGATATAATTCTATTACAGAATGAACAGGAATTTAACATTTGCTCAAGTGGGATATCCTTCTGTCTATGAATAAAGTGGCTTTGGCCTGTATCAAGGCAGAATAGAGTAAGGTGGGAATTCCAAGCAGCTAGAGGAGGAAAGGATGTGTGTGCTAATACTCACTCGCCTCTAGTGGCTTATCTTTGCATGCTGATACTCAGGCAAGCTTTATTATTTAAATAATAAAATACCACTGTACTATTTGTTTTGAAATTAAAATTAATCATCACACACTGCACCAGGAACACATATGTTAAGTTTTAAAGCAGGGACAAATAGCTGAAGTTTCTATTTGACAAAGCTTTGCTGTACCTGACCACCAGGTTCTCCCAACACCCCCTAAATCCCTACCTGTTACACACTCTGCTCTCTACACTGAACTCCCCAGCCCAGGGACTTGTTTGTCCTTCCTTAAGCGGATGTTCTCTGTATATTTCAGGCATTTTGTTACCTACCTATTTTGTACTGTTAGTATTCCAGCTGCTTCAGCTCTTTCCCATCTGTCCTTTCTCACTTCTACTCCCATTCTCTCCATGTGACTCAGCTCAGTCCAGTCATGTTCATTGTGGACCCACCCCAGATGTCCCTGTCCAATCCTTTACCCATGCTGCCCCACATATCTATAAAAATTCCTCCTACACCATAGCAAAAATTATCAATGTCCCTTTCTTTCATCTTTCTTTCTTTCTTTCTTTCTTTCTTTCTTTCTTTCTTTTTTTATATTTGTTTCTTTCTTTTACTTCAATATATAATAACTGAAAGGGTATGAGGGCAAAAGAATACCTTAATACAAAGTAACCAGGAATACCAAAAACAATAACACCATGCAACGGACATCATGACAGAAATATATTGAGGAGGGGGGAGACACAAAAGGTCACCTCTTATTAGGGAAAATAAACGTAAAGAGAGAACACCAGACCATGATGGTTCATTTTTATAGAAGATATGGAGCTTGAGCATAGGAAAAATACATAAAGATTCATGAAGGTGAAAACTTGCTGTAGACTGATAGTAGGATGTTTGTTGGGAGAGCACCTGGTTCTGGGTTATTAGCAGTTCTGATTGGACTAGCAATTGCAATGCTCCAAAATATTGCTATACTCTGTGTGTTTCAAATGTTTGATAAAATGTATATATATATATATATATATATAT
>NW_004949193.1:901943-910420 GCF_000317375.1 Microtus ochrogaster
CTAAAACAAACAAAAGTTGTAAATCCATTCATCCACTATATTTGTACTCAAAACTAGACCTAAATATTGCCCTGAAAAATAGAGGAACCCAAGACAAAACATACTTTGCAATATGACATTTCAAACAATTGAATGCATGGCAGTCACCCAGATCTGAACACAGTAATTTAGAATGGAACAATAATAAGAAGGAATACATAATGAACTCCAAAAACATGAAGGACAAAAAGGAAACAGGCTTTAGGATAATTGTTAACTTTTTGTAGAACTTCAGTTTCTACAAATATTGGCATTATATGCATAATAAATACAGAAAGTTTGTATTCATGCTTTATTTTTTCATATACATGTATTTTCTATCTCATTTGCCAAGGACAGAAATATGTTTTTTCTCTCCATTTTTACTTTTGAACCATGAATCAATTGACATAAGTCATATTAACCCAAAAGAAAATATATTTAACTCTGTACATATACGCTGGAGTCCCATTAAAATATGACTATTGATAAATGTTGAATAAAATTGCCTTGTTTTATGGCTCTATGTCTCACTATGATAAAGGTTATTTTTGAGCAATTCTCTTGCTACTGTCTAATGAAGATATATGTTTCCTTCATCTTGGAACATCTTTTCAGATCTAAAGCTATGTATCAAGTTATTGAAATTTAACTAGGCAAGAGTAAAATACATAAAATAAATATAGCTATGAGGTCTGTATTCTCAGATAGTCAGATACTTAAAGATACACCTAAGTCATTTATTCCACATTATAAATTTCACTTAAGTAAATGTGTTTCAGTCATTAAAGTTAGGGTAGAAAATACGGATACTGACTCTGTTTCTTCTAATTGTATGAAACTATAAACAGGATTAGTGATTTCATGTAAAATGTACTTCATACAACTTTCTACACCTTCTACCTAGTAATATAGTGAGAATGTTGGAAATATTTAATTGCTACAAATGTCAAACTCTTATTGGATATTATGAGTCCCTGTAGTTTGATCTTAAAGTAGTAGAGTTTATTACTAAAAAATATTTTGTAAAATATTCATAAGTCTTCTGACTGCCCACTCTCAAACATAATTACTAACCTCGGGGTCACAGTTTTATGAGTTTTAAACCACCATGGAAATAAAATTTCGTATGTACCTGTGACAATCTTTCTATATAGGTCAATTGGGTCAGAAAGACATTCTTAATACCCGTGACAACATTCTGTGAGATAGTGTTTTAGATAAGAAAGAAAAGAGATAGAAAGAGAAAACCCCTTAGCATCCATATCTCTATGCTTTCTGGCAGTGAAAGCCATGTTTTAAAAAAAATCCAGTTTAAAAATTCATCACAATTAGAATGTATTATTTCTCTTTATTATATTTGCATTGTGAGAATGGAAAATATTTAAAATGCTAGAAAAATGTAGTAATGTTGGATTACTAATATTTTTTGATGTTTCCTATATTACACTTACTGATTTTTCAAAACAAAGAAGACATTCAAAGAACTAAATGGCTCTGGAATAAGGGCACCCATGCAGAAAGATAGGGAGATATTTTAAAAGATACCATAATTGTTACCTTTATTTGTCAACAAAACACAATCTGGAATTGCCAGAAAAGAGATTCTCCATGATGGATTTGGTACATTTAGTTGGCCTGTGTATGTTCCTGAACAGAATTGTCTTAATTATGTTAATTGATATAGGAATCCAACTCACTAAAATTGATGCCATTCTCTATACATGAGTTAATTCATTGTGTGTGAGTAGAAAACTCATGCCCATTGTAATGGTCTATAGGTGCCCCATCTGTGTAGTACTAGTGATTGCTTTATTCCGTACCATCTTTAATAACAATCTTTTGTACTAGAAAAGGAAGTATTAAATGAAGAGAATTCCAGGCAAATTCTATCTCAAGTCCTTCAAGTCCTGGTCCAAAGTGTGTAATGTCTTTAGCAAGAATCCTTCAATTTCTAGGAGGCAATAAAGTGAAAGAGCAATAGCTTATATCGTTGAGTTCCTTTAGATTCTTCTGACTAACAATGGAAAAGTAGATTTCTCATGCACAGACAGTACTGTGGATTTCCAATAATGTTTTAAGAATTCTGTATTTTTTTTTGTTTTCAAGTAGGAGACCATGGTAGAGTGAAAAATAATAGCTATGGATAAGAAATTGCATGATTTATTATGATTGAGCAAACTTGCAATAATATAGTCATTATAGAACACTTATAGAATATAGAATAATAATAAGTCATTATAGAACACTTGGGAGACATTGGAATTAATCGGTGCTGGTAAGGTGGTAAAACATGTTAAACTAATGTATAACCTGGATCAGTAATTTTGGTTATCCAGGCAATCATACTCCAAGGGTGGTCAGAAAGCATTTAATTAAAAAGTCACTTTCTGGGAGGTGTTTCATTTCATCTATCTTCTTAAATTTCAGTTCCATTGAGTTGCCTCTTTTAAACTTTCAAATAGGTTTGATTACTGAAATCAATGACTACAGTGGTAAGTAGGTCAACACAGATATTTTGTTATAATGAGTGTCTTCACATAGTTAAAAATAAGAGTTCAGGAGTTTCATTTGTTGGAGATAAACCAGTACTTTTGCCTTACCCCTAAATGATTTGATACCTAAAAAATAATCTATCAAATGCTGCTTCTTGAGTATCATCATGCTGACCAATAGAAAAACTGCTTAGGTGCTTTTATTGTCTCCACAGTTTTCAGAACATCCTCATGAATGTAGATAAAGGCATTCATCAATTACATAGGAAATATTTATATGACTGCATGCATTCATGAAATATTATTAATTTACTATTAGAATCTTTTATTGAACAGAATAAAATGTCTATGATTATACATTTTATCAAAATATTTTAATTATACTTTAATTTTTGGAATATAAATCAAATACATATATTTTAAGACCTGCTTCACTAAATCATATAGGAGTGTCTTCTGTTTTGTATTGATTTCTTTGGTTAAATAAAGAAACAGCCTTGGCTTTTGGATAGGGCAGAAAATTAGGTAGGCATAGTAAACAGAACAGGATGCTGGGTAGAAGGCAGTGTGGCAGACACCATGAAGCTCTGGCCCAGATGGACATAGGTCAGAATCTTCCCTGTTAAGCCACGACCTCGTGGTAAACACAGATTAGTAGAAATGGGTTAATCAAGATGTGAGAGTTACCCAATAAGAGGATAGAACTAAGGGGCTGGGCAGTGTTTAAATGAATACAGTTTCTGTGTTATTATTTCCGGGGCTAAGGTAGCTGTGTGGGAGCCAGGCGGGACAAAAAGCAGGCCTGCTCACCTCATCATTACAAAATCACACAAAAAACCTAGATAACACTTCACATTGTTTCAGACTTAAGTAAAATATGAATTAATTGTCATTATCATGAAAGGTTTTCATACAATATACTTCAGAATAAATCAATCTTCAAAGATAAATATGTAGCTTTTCTTTGGAATTCTGATTATAAGCATTGAAATCCAATGTATTTTTGAACAGCCCCTGCAACCTTCTACTACTATCATGACTTAATCTATTGTGCTACTTTTTCCAAAGACATAACTCATTTTAACATTGAATATTCAAACTAAGATGTTCATTTTTGACTTATTGAATCTGTTAAGTATTAAAATAATATGAGAATCAGATAGTAAAAAATAAAAAGATAAAAAAGAAAGACTTCTTTCTTTGCTCAATGTACACCAGTCTTCTCCCTTTGACAAGTAAATTCACTGAGTCTGGTGTTTTAGTTCTGCAGTTTGACAATGTCAAATATTTGACTTTTTTCAGCCAATCAAGAGTAAAACACACACAAACATACACTTAAATATATGCAAATGAACACTCATAAAGCAAAATAAGACTATCCTTCAAATTTTCTTTGTCTATCAGTTTGGTTCCATTTGGCTGAGGAACTCTAAATACAATAACTGTTTACAGATTTGCACTTCAAATTACACAATGCACTTTAATTGAATTGTTGCTTAATTGCTTTCAATTTTTTCCATTAACACATAAAGCAAATATGATGGGATATTACTTTCAGGAGGACGTTGATGAAAACAGTATGACACAAATGTACAGCTAACAGATCAATGAGTAAGTATAACTTGAGGAGTTTCTGCCAAGTTACCTTGTAATTTTCTAGCAGAACTCATAGAGACTCAACTATGTTTAAGGAAATAAAGAGAGCTGAAGTCAAAGGATACATTTTAAGGCATATGAAAATTTAAAAGAAGCCGGGCGGTAGTGGCGCATGCCTTTAATACCAGCACTTGAGAGGCAGAAGCAGGCGGATCTCTGTGAGTTCAAGACCAACCTGGTCTACAAAGACTAGTTCCAGGACAGGCTACAAAACCACAGAGAAACCCTGTCTCGAAAAACCAAAAAAAAAAAAAAATTAAAAGAGTGATTTTCATTCTTTATTGTGGTTAGTCTATTATGCTCAGAAAAGACATTATTTATATACAATAATATTTATTTAACTTATGGAGATACATATTTAAATATACAGCCAAAGTCAAATCAACCACAAGATTATTGAATCACTTAAAACTGAAGCTGGAGAACTGAGTCTAGAGATATCACATCCTACACTGGATTGCTATATTTTTAACCAGAAATAAACTACAGATTAGAGCATGAAAAAAAAAATTAAGAAAATTGAAATCTCAATCCTGTGTAAGAATACTCTTGTAGAATGGAAAGTAGTCCAGAAGCAAAACAAACCATTCCCTAGCCCAGCACTGTCAGAAATTGTCGTATCATATTAAATGAATACAAGACATTTTCCTTTAAATATTTGCAAAAAATGAATACAATAAGTTACCCATAATTCTGACATTTTTGACGCATAATTTAGTGACTCCCCTTCCTTTCAGCATTTTCCACTCCCTCCTATTTCCTACTTCTCTTTTGCATTAGGCTTATCTCACACAATAATATGCTTTTCAGGCACATACACTTCCCAAATTCCTTATAATTTTATTCAGATTTGCTAATAAAATCCCCTTATGTGTACATGTCACATTTCTATTGAACAATCATCTCTATCTATTTATTTTGTATAGTTCTAATTACATGCTATTAGAAATATAACAGCATAAAATTTGCGCAAGTATGTCTGTGAAATGATACAACATCCTTTGAGCATATTTACAGGGATTGTTGTAGTTGGATCACTTGTCAGTTCTTTTAATTTGTTGAAGAATCTCTGTACTAATAAAATTATGATCTAATCATTAGCATTCCCAGTAGCAGCAAATAAGTGTTTCTAATTTCCAACATTTCCTCCATTTTTGTATTTACAAAAAAAGCAGCTCATCAACAAATAATGTTTGGAAACCTGGATATCCACCTGCAGAAAAATAACTTTTAAAATTATATTTAAAAACACCAGTAAGTGAACAATGTCTTTATACATAATCTGAAATGATAAAATGTTTTATTATTATTATTTAAAATTTTTAATTACTAATCCAAGATCCCACTCCCTCCTATCCTCCAATTCCCTCTACATACCCCCTCTCCACCTGTATTCACTTTTTAGAGAGGGTAAGGCACATTGTTTGGAGAAGGATCAAGGCCCTCACTACTATGTCTACCCTGAGCAAGGGAATAGGTTCCCAAAAAGTCGATAAGAGAAGTAGGAATAAATCGCGGTGGCACTGCCAGTGGCCCCTCAGTCTGCCCCACAGTCTGCAACTGTCAACCACATTCAGAGGGAATAGTTCGTTTCTATGATTGTTCAATATGGGTGTTGGTGAGCTCCCATTAGCACAGGCAGACTATTTCAGTGGGTGTACTCATCATGGTCTTGACCTTTCTTCTAGTGTTCTCATTCCTCCCACTCTTCAGTTGTACTATGGGAGCTCAGTCCAGTGTTCCTGTCTTGGTCTCTGCTTCTGTTTCCATCAGTTTCTGGATGAAGGTTCTATGGTGACATTTAAGATATTCATCAGTCTGACTGCAGGGCAAGGCCAGTGACCCTCCCCTAAGTGATCCCAAAAACTCTGTCAGAGAATGCCTACAGCTAATAAATCCCTTCAGTAATATGGCAGGATACAAGATCAACTAAAAAAAATCATTAGCCTTCCTGTTTACAAATGATAAAGAAGCTGAGAAAAAAATCAGAGAAACATCACCTTTCACAATAGCCACAAATAACATAAAATATCTTGAGTTCATAATAACCAAAGAAGTGAAAGTTCATAAAGAACTTTAAGTCTTTGAATAAAGAAACTGAAGAAAATACCAGAGAATGGAAAGATCTCCCATGCTCTTGGAAAAGTAGTATCAACATAATAAAAATGACAATCCTACCAAAAGCAATCTATAGATTCAATGCAACCCCCATCAAAATGCTAACACAATTCTTCACAAACCTAGAAAGAGCAATAATTAACTTCATATGGATAACATTTCTAAAGTAAAATGTAGAAACTGTATGAAGGTGTTGCGGGAGGTCCTTCCGCTCCTCCAGCCTATAGCCGCTGAGATACCAGCCCATAGATATAAGTGTAGGCAAGACTTTTCTGAAAAAAAGAAATAAAACATTAACATGGATACTAGCCTCAAGAATAAATTAAAAGGATAACCTGTTATTAAAAGTTTCTACAAACAAAAAGAAAAACAAACAAACAAAGCAAGTAGAGGAACAAATATCCTGCTGTGAGGAAGGAATTTTTAGCAACTATGACAGACAGGAAACTAATATCAAGAATTTGCAAAGAAATACATTTTTTTAATGAAACACGAATCTGCCCTTTAACAAATACAAAGAGAGATGAGCATACAGTTTCCTATGGGAAGAATAAATGGTCACTAAGATTTTTGCATGTGTTCTTCATCATCAAGGAATGTAGGCAGACTTTTCTGTGCTTCCAGCACTTTCCCAAATAACTACAAAGAAAATTATTAATTATAAACACGTAACAAATAGTTTAGGTTTATAACTAACTAGCTCTTGCAACTTAAATTAATCCATACTTCTTTTTAAATTGTTTATATTGAGCTACTTAAGTTTATTCATTCCCCTTGCTTCCTCTCCCATGATCCCCATGCTCCCAATTTACTCAGTGTATCTTGTATCTTTGCACTTCCCATATAGATTAGATCCATGTATGTCTGTCTCTTTTAGGGTCCTCTTTGTTGTCTAGGTTATCTGGGATTGTGAATTGTAGGCTGGTTTTCTTTACTTTATGTCTAAAAGCCACTTATGGGTAAGTACTTATTAAATTTATCTTTCTGGGTCTATGTTACCTCACTTACTATGATGTTCCTAGATCCATCCATTTGTCCACAAATTTCAATATGCCAATATATTTGTTTCCACTATGTAGTACACCATTTTACAAATATACCACATTTTCCTAATCTATTTTTTGTTGAGGGGCATTAAGGTTGTGTCTAGGTTCTGGCTATGACAAATAATGCTGCTATGAACATAGTTGAACATGTCCTTGTGGTATGATGGAGCATCCTTTGGCTTTATAAACAAAAGTGGTCTTGAGGTAGTTGTTTCCTAATTTTCTGAGAAAAACTATATTGTTTTCCTAAGTGACTGTACCAGTTTGCACTCCCACAGCAATAGAGGAATATTCCCTTTACCCCACATTCTCTTCATCATAATTTGTCATCAGTGTTTTTGATCTTAGCCATTCTTAAAGGTGTAAGATGGAATCTCAGAGTGCTTTTATTTATGTTTCTCAGATGGATAAGAATATTGAGCATTTCCCTAAGGGTTTTTCAGTTATTTTAGAGCCAAGTGTTGAAAATTCTGTTTAGGTCTTTACACCATTTTTTTAATTGGATTATCTGTTCTTTTGATGACTAATTTCTCTAGTTCTTTGTATATTTTGGAAATCAGCCCTCTGTCCGATGCGGGGTAGGTGAAGACCTTTTCCCATTATGTAGGCTTTTATTTTGTCTTGTTGACCACGTCATTTCTTTTACAGAATATTCTCGTTTCAAAAGCCCCATTTATTAATTGTTTCTTCAGTATTTGTGCTACTGGGGTTATATTGAGGAAGTGATTTTGTATGCCAATGTGTCAAGAGCAGTTTCCACTACTGAGGATCAGTGTGGTTAGTTTTTGATCAATATGAACTTGAGATTAGGGCATGACAATAATTATGGATCTATTTCATTTTTATACATGTTGATATAGAGTTATTCCAATACCATCTGTTGAATATGCTTTTTTCTATTTTATATATTTTGTTTCTTTGTCAAAAATCAGGTGTTTTTAGGGGTGTGGGTTGATTTAGTTTCATCCGTCTTCCTGTCTGCTTTTATGCAATACCCTGCATTTTCAGCACTTGTACTTCTGTAGTAGAGTTTGAAGTCAGGGATTGCAGTGCCTCCAGAAGTTTATTTATTCTTCAGGATGTTTTAGCTATCTTTGGTTTTTGGATTTTCCATATGAAGTTAAGTATTGTTCTTTGAGTTTGC
>NW_004949193.1:912709-915363 GCF_000317375.1 Microtus ochrogaster
GCTGCGGTAAAAAACAATGACTTCTCGAATTTTGCATGCAAATGGATGGAAATAGAAAACACTATCCTGAGTGAGGGAACCCAGACCCAAAAAGATGAACATGGGATGTACTCACTCATAATTGGTTTCTAGCCATACATAAGGGTCACAGAGTCTACAATTGGTGAACCTAAAGAAGCTATATAAGAAGGTGAACCTAAGGAAAAAGATGTAGCAATCTGAACTCCACACCACATCTGCTTGCATGCTACCATGCTCTGTGTCATGATGAAAATGGACTGAAACTCTGAGGCTGTAAGTAAGCCACCACAATCAAGTGTTTTCTTTATAAGTGGTGGTTCCATACTCATGGTATCTCTTCACACCACTAGAAAACCCTAATTAAGACAGAAGTTGGTGCCAGTGTAGTGAGATATTGCTGTGATAGGCCTGAGCATGCTTTTCTTTGGAGTAATATGGACTTTGGTTCTTTGGGTTAGGAAGGCAGGAGAATGATTTAAGCGTAGCTTATAGGGACATTCTAATAGGAGTATGGAAGACTTGATAATGATAAGAATTATCAATAACTGTTTTAAGAGGTTTCAGAGAAGAATTTTAGTATGTTGCCTAGAAGCATTTTGTAATATTTTGGTGAAGGAAGTGGTTACCTTTTACCCTTATTCAAATAATCTGTCTGAGGCTAAAGTGCCTCTGTAATGCGGATATTAGTGGTGACTCTAATGACTATTAACAAAGAAAAGTAGCAAATTGAGCATGGTAAATTATGGAAAGTGCAGCCTTAAAAAAGTTCTGGATGTAGAACTCTGAAAAAAACTGCAACAGAGGCATTCTCAGATCCTGGATCACCTGGATCATTTATTTTCACTGTATTGTGGTCTTATTCCTCTGATAATACATAAACTTTCAACGGTAACATACATGTATATATTAACATGATGTGGGAGTGTCATATATCAATCTGTTGATTTCATTGGTTAAGGAATAAAGAAACTGCCTAGGCCCCTTGATAGGCCAACCCTTAGGTGGGTGGAGTAAACAGAACAGGAGGCTAGGAGAAAGAAGCTGAGTCAGTGAGTCGCCATGGTTCCCACACTCCAGGCAGAGGCAGGTTAAGATCTTTCATGGTAAGCCGGCTCATGGGCTACAAAGATTAATAGAAATGGGTTAGATTAATACGTAAGAGCTAGCCAATAAGAGGCTGGAACTATTGGGGCCAAGCAGTGTTTAAAAGAATACAGTTTCTGTGTAATTATTTCGGGGCATAAGCTAAGCTAGCCATGTGGGCGGCCGGGTACAGGGGACGCAGTCCCGCAGCTCTTATTTCAACATTAACATAAGTATAGACTGTGTGTTATATATGTTACAAAAAGGTTTTTTGTTATTTTTGAGTAGGTAAAATATATTTTACATGGCTTGCAGTTTTTTTTTTTTTAAAATTTAATTTTTTATATCTGTAGCCAGGATTTTCCAGGATTCTTTCTCAATTAAATCTGACCTTTTTCAACCCAGAACAAATCCATAGTCTTTTGTTTTATGTGGGAACAAAAGCAAAACCTCTTCCCCAAAGAATGCTATCTTATGACTTCCATTTTGAAGTCATTTTTTAAAAAAAATATATAGGTTGATTTAATTGAGCAGCTTTCATAATCCATTGTCTCTTAGCAACTATTGCTTGTTCATCAGCAACCCAAAATGCTCAAAGACAGCACAATAGCATAAATGATCCAGACCCTCTTTGTATTTTCCATCTCTAAGTGACTTATTTTTGTTATTATTTTATTTCTCTCTTTAAAACCTTTAATATTTTTTTAGTTATTTTTATGAATTCCTATGCCTTTTTGTTCCAAAGCCTAATTTTTAAGCATATCATAACTCCTTAAGAATATTTTTCCATGTGAATCTCTCTTTATTGTGTATCTGTAAGCTTTTCTTTCTGCATAAGCAAAACGTCAAATCTAATATATGGCTTGGCTCATTGTTTTTTGATAATGCTCACAGTGGTGGCTCAAGCCATCATGTCATAGCTCAAAACCAGCATGAGTGACTGTAGAAATAGAAAAATATGTTTTGCTCCATTTTTGTTTTGTTTGGAAATTTTTCTTAAATTTTATTAGATTTTATAGGAATATATGTGGACTCAGACTTAGGAGCAATTTGTAGGCAGACATCTCTGTCCCTCTAGTTTTCTCCCTAATAACCACACAGAGACATTATTAATGATATAACCTCAGTTGATAGGTTTTTATTAACTAGGTCTTCCAACTAAAATTAAACCACATTTCTTATCAATCCTCTACCTCAAGGTTGTATCTTTTTTTTTAGCACAGCACATTCATCATCTGTTTCTCTGTATATCATTCCTTTTTCCCAGTCTTCTTCTCCAATCTTACCTCTTCTTGCCTTGGACAGTTTAATGAGCCAAGGAGAGTAATACATATTCACACTATGCAAAAATGATTATTTTATAGCAATAGTAAAATAAATTTAAAGAAGTTAGAGATGGCCCCTCATCCCACTTAGAATATCTGTGATGCAATATTTTCTTTACAACACTTTTTCTCATAAAAGAAATTAGCAAAGTTTAGTGTATTTTATGTACCAACTTTGAGTGTATTTATTTTTTTATATTTCCTTCTAAGTATAACTAAAAATCT
>NW_004949193.1:915899-921831 GCF_000317375.1 Microtus ochrogaster
GATCTGTAAGTTTTTTCCCCTTTTAATAAATAGTACCCTATTAATCATAATTCCAAACTGCTGTGGCATCGTTTGTGACTTACGTCTACACTCTGTCTCTTCTAAAGCAGCAGCAGTTTGATAAACAGAATGAATTTAGGATGAGAAGATTATACATGCATATATACATATATATTAATAAACACACATATATGTATTTGTTTTGAAAATGCAAATTCATTTCTGTTGTGCAGTCAATGAAGGATTATATAACCTTAAGTCGTATACTTTTTCATTGTATAAATGGCATCATTGTTCCTCTGGATACAGATAAAAACACATCTCCATGATTTATAAGACTCAAGTCAAATGTGCAAATCTTGTTAATACTGTCAATCTCATGAGTTCTTCAATTTTAATTAACAGTAATATAAGGATTATTTTATGTACAGTTTTATATACAGTATTATAATATCTCCTTTTCTGTAATATCTGTGTGTTGTCAGAGGCTGCATGCTTGTTCTGGCTACCCAGACCCAAAATAATGACACAGAAACTATACTAATTGTAATACTCTTTGGCCACTGGCTTAAGCATATTTCTAGTTAGCTCTTACATCTTAAATTAACCCATTTCTATTATTTTATATTTTACCATGAGGCTCATGGTTTACCAGGAAGGTTCCAGCTGGTGACTTGCATCTTTCACCTCGGGTGGCTACATGATGTCTCCATGACTCCTCCTAGTCTCTCTTTGTATGTATCTCTTTTAGCCTGGCTATATTCTCTTAAACCATTGGCCAAATGCAGTTTCTTTATTAACCAATAGTATTCACAGCATACAGAGGGGACTCCCATATCATCTGTGAAAGGTCACCTTCAGGCAAATATCTTGCTGTGTCTGGAAAACACTGTCTCCTTGATATGGAATTTTCCTTGATCAAGTTTTCTCATTTGTGATGGCTGTTTAGGAACAGGCTTATAGCAGTGAAATTAAACTCATTCTAATTTAATATTTTATTTTTGATTCCTCCCAACCAAAAATTAATTAATTAATTTAAGGGATGATGTCTCACTACTTAATCATAACAACAGAAATAATATTTATTATGATTGCTTATAAAAAGCAGCCTGTTATGAGGTTATAATTCTGACAAGAACATTACAAAATTATTTTTATCAACAACAATACAAAAACCATGAAATAATTCTGTCATTCATCAGACAGATGTAGAGATGTTGATTGCAATGGGTTACCATATTTAAACAAGTATTTGAATCAAAAATTTAGCATAATACCTTTAAAAAAATCCTCTTTCCAAAAAGGTCTATGAAACATTTGGAAGAATTCCTTGTACATTAATGAGTTTTGAATGTATATTACAATTCGGTTTGCTAATAACAGCTTATTGATCTTTGGAACATCTTGAATTTTGTGACGTAAGTGCCTTTTCTGAATTACAAAGGACTTAAATCAGGTCAGCAGTTTTGAGTTCAATTATAAAAATTATTTCCTGGCATACAAGTAAGACCTTTATAAATTTATCTTTCTGTCTTATCTCAAAATGAAAAAGATTTCTATAAAGTACTTTGTGAATATTTCATGGTTTTCAATGACAGATTAAGCAAAGTTTTACATCCTCACACAATGACTTTCTAACCATCTTCAACCATTTATTACAACTATACTTTCAGTAGAGTTGATATTTGGATCTTAAAGTAATGTCTTTCCGGCTCCCATTGCAGCATCACTCCTATTGTCCTAAAGATGAGAAAAACCTAACTTTCTCCAGTTGGGAAAATGGATGATGAAAATGTATACACATACAATAACATATTATTTAGACTTTAAACGAAAAGAGAATCTGCCACAGGTGACAGGAGGCCATGGAATAATATAATATTAAATTAAACAACAAAAAGTAATTTATTATTTAGATGCAGTGACAATAATAAGAATTTTCAGGGCTGTAGATGGTTCAGTGGATACAACATTACTCAAATTTTCATGGTGGCCAGAGTTTGAATCTCCAGTACTTATGATGAAATTATGGACAACCCTAACAGCCTGCAAATAATTCACATTTGGGAGGACAAAGGGGGGTTCTTTGAAGGAATCTGACAATTAGACATGCCAAATTGAAAATCACCTTGTTCAACGCTGCTTCAGTACTTATATTGGCAAGCAATCAAGCAAGACACTACATATCAACCTTGTCATAGGAACAAGCACCCCTGGAAACAATGGAGCAGGAAAGACCTGCGTGTATTTGCATATAAACATACATAAACATACACAAGCCCATAGCACAAATACACAACATAGATAAATGAATGAATAAAGTAACAATACGTATAACTACACAGATAAATAATGTGCTTCAGAAGCTAATAGACAGAAATTTGAAAAGCTTCAGGTAAAAATAACACATTGAAAGAATGTGCTATACAACAGTAGATCCAAGCAAAAATATTAAGAAGTTAATTTTTAAGAAGTCTTAAATCCTTTATCACTCATTTTTATCATTTGAATTGAAATGGTCTTCACAGGATCATGTCTGAACACATGATCCTCAGCTAGAGGTAGTTTTTGGAAAGGTTGTTGAACCAATAGTACCTGTCCTCCAACTGTGAGTTGTGAGTCACTGAGGGAAGACCTGGGCAAATATATTAATCACAGGTTCCCTTGCATTCTGGTCATTCCCATAAAAAAAAAAAAAAAAAAGTCCCAGGAAGACACCAGAGCCAACCCATACTTCCTTGCTGTGCTGGCTAATTTTATTTCAACATGACATATGCCAGTGTTATCAGAATGGAGAGAACCCAGAATTGAAAGTAATTTCTTGAGATCAGTCTGGGGAAAAACCTGAAGGACATTTTCTTAACCTGTGAATGTCCCAGACCATTTTGGGTGAAATCACCCTTACACGATTGATTAAGAGAACATACTGAAACATTCTTAGTGATTAAACCAATGGGCAGCACTCCTTGGCATCTTCATCAGGTTCTGCCACCAGTAGGTTCCTGCTATGTTTAAGGTCTTATTCTCACGTCCTTCAATAATTAACAGTGAGGTCAAAGAAATACTCAAATAAATCCTTTTCTCCTCAAGATACTGTGGTCATGTTCTTCTACCACAGCAAATATAGTATTGACTAAGACACATACCTCTCCTGACATGGTAGACTATAATATTCCAGTGTGTGAGCCAAAATATCTACTCCCTTTCTAAGTTATTTCAATCTGTTGATCTTGAAATCAGAGATGAGGAAAGCAGCTAATAAAAGAGTTCTCATCATGATTAAAATTCAAATTAAATTAAAGGTAACAATGCTTGAAGAATTAAAGATAAAATCAAAATGCATGAGGACTCTGAAAACATAAGAACAAAGAAGTTAAAGCACATTGGTTTTGTTGCTATTGTGAACAGAAAGATGAATCTGCAACAGACAGTGTTCACAAAAATGGTAATATGTCTGTAGCATTAAAAAATGCTTGTGTAAGTACAAGGACAGAAACACTTCTATGTCAACTACTGTTTAAAAGACATAAAGTGAAAATATCCTTTATCAAATACTAAAATCTGAGGTGGTATTAAATCTACATATATATATTTGAAATTTATAATTGAAAAACAAATATTTCTATTGAATAATGATTTGAGTGAACATACAGATTTATGGGTTATAACTTTTTTTTTAGGAACCTATACCTGTTTATAACACAAGAAAGCTAAACACAATAAAAGTGATTGAAAGTATATATATTCCCAGGACTGATAGGATTATAACTTCTGAAAAAATATTAATTTAACCTTTACAAGCAAAGTTTTATATTTGCTATTTGCTGACTTAACAGTTTTCCAAATATTGATGCATGACTTCATGATCTGAAGCTCATAAAATTTCTATAACCTTACAACTCAAAGGACCCTGAGAGCATACAATTCAATATTTTTCAAACATCTTACACTTTAGTGCTACAAGCCATGACTCAAAGAAAAATAAACAAAGCTGAAACCAGGAAAGAGATCAGAGTACAACTGATCCCTTAAAAAAAATGCAGGCCCAGCCAGGCGGTGGTGGCCCACGCCTTTAATCCAGCACTCTGGAAGCAGAGGCAGGCGGATCTCTGTGAGTTCGAGACCAGCCTGGTCTACAGAGCTAGTTCCAGGACAGGCTCCAAAGCCACAGAGAAACCCTGTCTAGAAAATCCCCCCCCCCAAAAAGCACTCCCATTCTAAAGCAGGTATTCATTCTTGAATCCAGAAGAGATTTTTAAATTGCAAAATCTCATTGGATTTTTGTACATGATAAAATCTGAAAGGTTACTTTTTTATCAATGCCAAAATATAAATAGATTACAATTTTTTACACTCAAAATACATTCAATTTCTGTGCTATTTAAAAAGTACTCTCTCCCTATTCATACATTGGAGTACTCTCCTTCAAAAAAAATTAATATCTAGATTATATAATAAGTGTAACATGCTTGATAGTTGAGACACTGAGTTGAACAGAACTAATAATGTGTTTAGTAATCATTAGCATTATGCTATATTAAATTCAAAGGAATATCAAGGGATTCAGGTATAATCCTACTAATTGGATTTTCAGTAATAAATTCAATAGTAACTTAAAAGAATTTGAGTTAATTGACATGAGATGGTTTAAGAAAGTAATTTGGTATTGCGGTCCTTATACAAGGGCAAATAGGAAAACATTAACATCTTTTGCCTTAATGACCTAGGAAAGGTACTGATAATATTTTCATGTAATGGAAAGCTAGGTATGGAGATTTGGCTTTATGGACCTCCACTTTCTGCAGGGAGGATCTCTCAACAGAAAGATGCAAGAATCAGCACTTCTTGCCAGCTTTAGTCTTGAGAAGTGCTTCTGGGCACTTTTGAGAGGCCAGTTTGACCAATGACATATTGATGAGAGTATTGGTAACTGACACCTTGGCAAAAGCTGAAAGGATTCAGTTACATTCAGAGAAATGATTGTATACCATGACAAGTGCTGACAAGAAAGCAATTCATTTTTCCAAAGCTGTCTCCATAATCAGCACTAGACAAACAACATAACATGAACTAAATAGAAATTTAGAGCTTCTTTGCCTCATATTGCTTTTTCAGAACATTTTAAATATTTAATTTATATATTTTTTGCTTTGGTGTTCTTTTTATTGTTTATTAAAACTTACAAGTCCTCTTTGTATATAGTATACTATATACATAGTATATATGTATATAGTATGGTTTTGCATTCTTATGGGATTCTTACTATGAAAATGTCTATCTCTGTCTATACATGTTTCTTGTGATTTTTTCCCCTTTGGTTATTATTCTTCAGTTTGTTTTGACCTAATCTGATTTGTATTGGTTTTGATTATTTTATATTATTCTCATTTTTTAATGACAATTTTTTAATGAGAGAGAGAAAAGGTTTTGTGTTTTTTTTGGTAGGGAAGATGCAGCGAATCTAGAAGTAATGGGGTGGGAAAAGCATAATTATGCTATATTGTATGAAAAATCTCTTTTCCAATATAAGAGAAAAGAAAAATGGAGCAGAATATTAATTATTTGATTAGTATTAACATATGTGTTTTAAAATAAAATTGAATTGGACCATCTGAAATCCATGAAGTAGGATAAAAAACAATCTCTGGTATTTATTCCTGACATCCACAAACAAGTTATGATCTCTATCTCTCTGTTGCTCTCCAATGCAAACACTCATACAATTAGAAATTGTGATTGTTCCTTGCAAAATAAATGAAATTAAATCACTTGATACTTCATCAATGCATTAAATTAGAAATAACAAAATCAAAATCCTGAAACAGAGAGGGAAATCAGAGAAGCATCACCTTTCATGATGGCCACAAATAGCATAAAATATCTTGGGGTAACTCTGACCAAGGAAGTGAAAGATCTATTTGACAAGAACTTT
>NW_004949193.1:923618-929441 GCF_000317375.1 Microtus ochrogaster
GGCAGTTTGGATGCTCACCTTACTAGACCTGGATGGAGGTGGGTGGTCCTTGGACTTCCCACAGGACAGGGAACCCTTTTTGCTCTTTGAGCTGACGAGGGAGGGGGAGTTGTTTGGGGGACGGTGAGGGAAATGGGAGGAGGTGGCAGGGAAGAGACAGAAATCTTTAATAAATAAATAAATAAAAAACAAAATCTAAATCCATTGGATTGTTGGCAGAGACCACTTGTTGGTTTCCAGCTGCTTGGAAGCTCTGAAATAATCACATAAAACCTAAATTATTTAAATCACTGCTTGGCCCATTAGCTCTAGCTTCTTATTGGCTAACTCTTACATATTAATTTAACACATGCCCATTAATCTATGTATCATCATAAGGCTGTGGCTTATGGGATAAAGTCCTGGCATCTGTCTCCAGTGTGACTATATGGCTTCTCTATGATTCTGCCTTTTTTCTTTCAGCATTCAGTTTAGTTTTCTCTGCCTACCTCTATTCCCTGCACAGGCTCAATATGTTTCTTTATTAACCAATGGTATTCACAGCATATAGAGTGGAATCCCACATCAACTGCCTTTTTCTGTATAAATAAAAAGGAAAATTTTAACCTTAACATAGTAAAATTACATATAACAAAAACAGTTATCAAGCAAGAATTACAGTTATAATATTTTTAACTATATTATCTTCTATCATAACTAAGGAAAACTATATTATTACTATCTATTCTTCAATTCCATCAAAGATTCCGGAAGGATATAATATTACTTAAGTAAACAATTTCAAAAACTCTAGAATTGAAAGAGACGTCTCACTGCGTTGACACTCACCCAAAGTTTTTCTGTACCATTGTGGCATCCATCTTCAGGTGACTGGCCCATAGTATCCGACAGACTTTCCCATGAAGCAGGGAATTTGAAAGACAGGTTTGCTTATATAGACAGTTTGTCAGTCACTTTTTCTGTGTCCTGCAAAATGCCTGGCAGACTCTTTCAGAAAGCAGGAACCCTGAAGAGTTGTCTCACCTTTAGGCAAGTTTAGCAGTCATCTCTCTGCAGGTCCTGCATGTACAGACAAGAGCAGTTTCTTGCCAAAACGGATAGCAAACACTATAAGAAGCCTCTCGATTCCTATCTTTTTCTTGTTGTAGACAGGTGCTTCCAGGAGCAGATATGTCTCATTGTTATGATAAGTCCTAAATTATTAAACATTTTAAATGAGATAATCTGTAGTCTTTGAAAAACTTGAAGAATGCCTATTCATCTGAAATAAATCTCTGTATATCTAAATGAACTGCACAATCACAATATCTTAATCAAGAATAAAAATACATATGCACAGTGTAACAAAATTGACCTTAACATTGTATCAATAAACCAAGATCCGTATCAATGCAAATCTCTATGGCATATATCCTTTATATGTAAATAGACATTTATAAACAATACTTGGTAATATGGACATAGTTCTCTCCATACTGCTTTCTGCTTTTTGTTGGGCAAAGTAATTTTAGGGAGTGTTCATGTCAACCTTTTGGTGGTTTGTATATCAAACCACATTAGTCTGAAATTAATCCACAGGTTCTCATCTTCTGTGGGAACAAATGAAGAACCTTTTTTACAAAGCAACAAATCCTTAGATCCATATTTTGAAATCAAGATACCTTTAAAGTATATGTGTTGGTTTTGCTTAGCAATGCCCAGAATCAAATATCTGTCTGCAGTCATTTTCAGGCACACAGCTGGTCTATGTTCCTATTAAGCAAGTTTTCACACTCTGCTCAGAAATCCCACTTAAATAAATGCTCAGTAGCCAGACCTCATTAGAGTTCACACTGGCAGTATGGCCCAGGAAGTCACAGACATTAAAAAACATCGTGGTTTTTTTTTTATCACTACCGCTGAATCAGAAAAACCTCTCTTAAAGGAGCCACGACATTAAGCTGTGTTGAACTCCTTTGTTTTGTCTTGTTTTGAATTATTTTTGTAGTTCTCTCAAGGTTTTACATAGATTTAGTCTACCATGTTGGTGCATAACCATGTTGGTGCTATATTGTATGGAAAATATTTTTTTCATAAAAGAGAAAAGTATAGTAAGATATTAATTATTTTATTAGTATTCAGATATTTATCTTTAAAACAAAATTGAATTGAACCATCTGAAATCCATGCAGTAGGAGAAAAATTAAACTCTGGCATATATTCCTGAAATCCACAAGCAAGTTGTGATCTTTATCTCTCTGTCTCTCTCCCACTGAAACACTTATACAATTAAAAATTGTGACTGCTCCTTGAAAAATAAATGAATTCAAATCACTTGATAACTTCAGAAATTCATTAAACTTGCAATAACAAAACCACCATCAATAAATAACATTTATTTTCCAAACTCAATAGTTCAGCAAATCTATAATCATCTAGTCAGCAGTTTGGGTCTGTGGGTAGATGGCTGTTTTCCCAGTTTCTACCAGAACCATGGAATACCTTTTGATGCCTTGTTAATATAACAATAGCTGATTAAATCTTATTACTTATGGGTATTATACAACAGTTTGCTATTCCATAACCTTAAAATGTACACTTGTTTTTGTACATGTATGAAATTGTGGTTGAGTAAACTATGGGGCAGGTATGTCTTTCTAGGGCATGACTACCAGTTTAAAATTAATGTAGAAATGCCATATATGCTTTAATTGTTGAGATATTAAAATTCAGAGACACTAATATGGAATTATGAGATTAAGGGTTATGTCTACACACAAAATTTCAATCACTTTCTCTTTTTCCTTATAGATTTCTCACTTTTGAAGCAGTAACTCTTTTCTCTGAAGTGCAATATAAACAGAATTAAGTGTCTTATAGTAGGCATTCCAGGTACTTAAAAATTTAATACTTTAGAATTAATGTCCTTTGTGTAATTGAGTCAGCATGTAAATATTTAATCCCTTTTCTGTAAGCTTCTAAAGTTTGTTTTTATTGTAGAATTTTTGTAGAACACTGCTATAACTATCTTAAAGACTTCTCAGTTCATTACAACTACTCTGTTGGATCCACAAAGATGAGAATTATCATTGAATTAGTTTCTTGGAGATATCTACAAAGTCAATGACCTGTTCATAAGATCTTATTACTACATTACTACACCGCTAATAATTGCAATAACATTTGAAAAAAAGAAGGGGGCTAACAATATAGAAGTAACACCATCTTTATTTACCACTCCATGAAGCCGCCAGTGGCTATGTCCTTTAGACTCTGAATATAATGCAGAAATATATGAATTATAATGTGGTAAGAAATGAAGTTGTCTTTCACTGAGTTACAGACAAAACATGCAGTACTTTGAATCACCTTTAGGGTTCATCTACGCACTGCCTCTTCATCTCCTAGAATTTGTCATCTCAAATGCTAAGGTACTCTATGTCCATGGAACATGGTGAAACCACTTTAATGTTACTCGTAAAGAAAACATTTAAGTGTTCTAAAATATACGGTATATTATATGTCTATAGTTGTATAACACCACAGACTATTTTATATCTGCAGGTGTCTGAAATTCAGAAACAAAAATGCTATTTTAATATGAATAATTTAACCAAAAATAGAACTATGCCTAGGATTTTCTGCCTGTTTTTCCATTAATTTGCACTAGAGCATGAAACATGCTGAGTATGTGGATTTTGTTATGACACTTAGCTATCTCTACTTTGCACTTGAAAAAGAACACTATAAAATAAAACACCATTAGAAAAGGCTACTGTAATGAATGGTTAAGAGAAACTTCTCAAGTATATAGTGCATCAGCAAATTTCTGATGTGAAGGTATGTGGTTTTTAACGAGGTTGGGAGGTCAGAGAATCTGCTTCAGGTAATAAAGAGATAGAAAATATGTGCAAAAGACATGAGCTTACAAGATATAACAGCAAAGAAAGTGAAATCATTCTTTGAATGTAAATAAACATGATGACAATCAGATTGTATACTCAACCTGCAATCCAGTTTCACATCATCACATATGCCATGCTTCGAAGGGTACATGTTAAAGGCTAAATGCCCCTATATCTTACTTGTAAACACTAAAAAGATAGGGACTTTAATTGCTGTTTATTTGAATGATTAATTAGATATTTGCAACTTTATATTACCACATGCATAATATAGATATGAATAATTTGTATTGGTATGGATCTGAGTTTATTAATATAAATTTAAGGTCAATTTTGTTATATGTATATGTATCTATGCTCTTGATTAATATTCAAGTTTGTAGTCATGTTAGCTAGGATTTTTAGATGTATAGAGGTATATTTTAGTTAGTTAAATATTCCTCAAATCTTTCAGAGACCTTTTAATATGGTATTTAAATGTTTTAAAATTTAAGATTTTTTATGACAGTGAGCCATATGTGCTCCTGGCAGCACTAATCTACTTCAAGAGGAAGCTGGGCATTGAAGAGGCTCCTTATGGCATCTGTTAGATGAACTGGACATGCAGGATCGACAGAGAAAAGACTGCTGGACTTGCCTAAAAGTGAAATGATCCTTTGGGGTTCCTGCTTCATGAAAGAGTTTGTGAGACATCCTGTAGAATACAGAAGAAGGTGCTGGCAAACTGCCAATGTAGACAGACCTGTCTTTAAAATTTCTTGCTTCACGGAAAAGTCTGCTGTTTACTATGGGCCTGTAGATGCCCATCAGTACAGAAAACATCTAGGTGACTATCCAGGCAGCAAGATGATTTTGTCAATTCTAGAGTTTTAGAAGTTGCTTACAATGCACTTCCTATTTACTTAGCTAATATATTCTCTGCAGTCTTTGATGGATTTGAAGAATAAATAGAATGTAGACATAAATATTGTAACTATAATTCTTGTTTGATATCTGTTTTGTTATATGTAATTTTACTATGTTAAAGTTAAAACCTTCATTTTTTGTTTAAACAGAAAAGGGGATGTGATGTAGGAGTCACTTCTGTGTGCTGTGATTACCATTAATGAATAAAGAACTGCTTTGAGCTTATAGCAGAGCAGGGCAGGGCAGAACAGAACAAGGCAGGGAAACAACTGAATGCTGGGAGAAAGTAGGCAGAGTCAGGGTGATGTCATGAATCCATGACTGAAGATGGATGTGCTGAAACTTTGCTGGCAGGCTATGACCTCATGGTGATATACAGATTAATGGAGATGGGTTAAATTAATATGTAAGCATTAGCCAATAAGGAGCTAGAGATAATGGGCCAAGAAGTGATTTATTTAACACAGTTTCTTTGTGATTATTCTGGGTCTAAGTTAGCCAAGCAGTCAAGAACTGAAAAGGGGCCCCCTCTTCCACACATGTAAACCTCAAAAAACACAGTTAAGCTATGTTTATGCTTACTTTCTTATATTTTTATGAAGAAGTTTCAAAAGAGTCACAGAAATACACTTAAAACATAATGTTAGCCAATGATAGTTGAATACGATGTGTTTAGTGGTATTTTTTTATACATTGTGAAAGGAGGCTGTTCATTTGTTTTCTGCTGCTTAGACCCAAAATAACAACACGGTAACTATTATATTAATTAAAACACTGCTTGGACCATTCTCTCTCTCTTCTTATTGGCTATCACTTACATCTTAGTTTAACCCATTTCTATTAATCTGTATATTGCCATGTGACAGTAGCTTACCGACAAAGATTCGGCATGTCTCACTCTGGTAGCAACTCCATGACAGCTCTGACTCTGCCTTATTCTTCTCAGCATTCAGTTCCATTTTCCCCATCTACTTAAATCAGCTTTTTCAGAGCTCAAGACAGTTGCCCATTGAAAACCTAAATACATGTCTAT
>NW_004949193.1:930130-932467 GCF_000317375.1 Microtus ochrogaster
TCTCTCTCTCTCTCTCTCTCTCTCTCTCTTTCTCTCCCCTTCTCCCCTTTTTCATTCCCCTCCCTAATTCAACTAATAAATATCCAATTCTATTCTGTACGATGTGTCTGTTCATGTGCCTCCCACCCACCGCCTGTCCACACTGCACTCGCCGCTGGGAACTTGCACCTTCTCCGAGAACTTGCACTTTACCGGGACTCACTGTCTGTGGGACCAGCCTGCTGACACACAGCTGGGGACCAACCACTGGGACCCCACAGTAAGCTGCTCAGAACCTGCAAAATTCATAACAATTGGTATACATCTGGTATAAATTCAGCAGTTTCAGTATGTAAAGACAACTATTTATGCATATTGTGAATCAGTAATTATATTGAAATTTTCTTTATAATCCCTTAGTATGATAAGAATAGCTTGTATTTCTGCCTTCTGGACATAATTATAAGGGTTTTGTTCTACCTTACTTAACTTTTCTAATTTGTTACCTGCCTTCCCTGATTTATTTTCATCAGTATAAAATATATGGGCTCCAGTTATTTGTGCATCATGTACAATTTGGGGAAGAATTCAAGAAGTTCTTTTTATAAGGTTAAGTCTATTGTTTTTGACTTAATTGCTATTAATTACTCCCCAAAATTATTCATTGTCTTCTCATATCATTTTTATTTCTTCAGCAGTAGAAGACACTATATTCTCTGCTGGGTCTATACCTGGTAATTGACAAAGTCTTAATTTACCTTTTATAATTAAAGTTTTAAATTACCTTTTCCACATAAGTTTTTAATTTTTTTTACTTGGTTTATATGCTAAAAAATCCATTCTAAGATAATATCATCTCTCTGCATTAAAATTTTTATAGCAGAAATTCTGGAAGGCAATATGACCAGAATACAGTTAAGATTTGGATTCACACTATCCACATGTGCTTCCTGTAATTTCTCTTCAACAATTTTTTGTTAATTTCTTTTCTGCTTCAATTGTTAATTCTCTGGAACTATTCAAGTCTTTATCATCTTCTAAGGTTTTGTTTAATTGAATTATTAGATCAGGTGTTATCCCAACAGCAGATTGTAGACTGTTAATATCGCCTCATAATCTTTGAAAGTCATTAAGAGTCTGTAACCAGTCTCTCCTAATTTGTGCCTTTTGTGTTCTAATTTTCTGTAAACCTATTCTGTAACCTAGGTAATTAACAGAATCTCCTCTTTGAATCTTTTCAGGAGCAATTTGTAATCCGTATTTAGGTAAGACTTTTTTTTACTTCTTCAAACATCCTTTCTAAAGTATCTAAATCATCACTTTCAAGCTTGACTTCAAAGAGAAGATGGCATCAGTGGTTTTGTGTGTTCTACTCTGAGTGCAGGGAGCCTAGCAGGGAGCATGAACAAGCTGGAAAACCACGACATGAAAACCTAACTAACGAGTCGCGGCGGAGAGGCGCGCAGTCGCTGCAGAGTGGCTCACAGTCGCGGCGGAGAGGCACGGTGCTGCAATCAAAAATAGGATTTGGGGGACCGGTGGCAACAGACACAAGCAGCAGGGACCGGTGTGGAGGCAGAGGCAAGCGGCGGGGACCAGAGGGGTCCAGCGTGGCAGCCTACGCAAGCAACAGAGGCACGCATGAGGTGGGGAAGGGCACGCAATAATGAGAGCAGACATGCCACTGCGGTTGGATCAAAGAGGAAGGCCCCTTGTTGACAAGGTCACTGGCAAATGGAGAGTCTGGTCCTGATCCTGAAGACCCTTCGAAGAAGTTAGAGGGTTCTTGGCCTGTGGCAGGAACCAGGAAACAGAGCGAGGGCATTAAGGTAGGCGCAACCCTTGGCCAGTAGGGAAACCTGATCTGGTTTTAGAAGACCCATTGGATAGGATCGATAGGAGGAGATGGGCAGGTGCCAAGGCAAGAATTCACCCAATAACCTGAAAGGCAACATGAAAACATCAGAACCCAATGATCTTACAACAGAAGTATTTGAACACCCTAACAAAGAAGAAGTGGGAAAAATTGACTTTATGAAGGCAATAGAGTCCCTTAAACAACATGTAAAAAACGCCCTTATAGAATTGGATGAGAAGTATAACAGAAAGTTTGAAGAAATGAGTAAATATGTACATGATACCCTGGGAAACCAAGAAAAAATGATCAAACAGGTAATGGAAACAGTTCAAGAATTAAAAACTGAAATGAAGGCAAGGATGAAAACACAAACTGAGGACCAGCTGGTTATGGAAAATCTAGATCAACGAGCAGAGTCTACAGAAACAAGCATAACCAATAGAATACAAGAGATAGAAGAAAGAATCTCAGATTCTGAGGACACCATAGAGAAAATAAAC
>NW_004949193.1:936352-936889 GCF_000317375.1 Microtus ochrogaster
TATAAAGAACTCAAGAAACTAGACCGTAAAAGGCTAACAAACCCAATTATAAAATGGGGCACTGAGCTGAACAGAGAATTCTCAACAGAAGTTCAAATGGCCAAAAGACACCTAAGGTCATGCTCACCTTCCTTAGAGATCAGGGAAATGCAAATCAAGACAACTTTAAGATACCATCTTACACCTGTCTGAACGGCTAAAATGAAAAAAAAACAATGATAGCCTTTGCTGGAGAGGGTGTGGAGAAAGGGGGACACTCGTCCATTGCTGCTGGGAATGCAAACTTGTACAACCACTCTGGAAAGCAGTGTGGCTGTTTCTCAGGAAATTCGGGATCAACCTACCCTTGGACCCAGCAATACCACTCTTGGGAATATACCCAAGAGAGGCCCCACCATACAACAAAAGTATATGCTCAACTATGTTCATAGCAGCATTGTTCGTAATAGCCAGAACCTGGAAACCACCTAGATGCCCTTCAATAGAAGAATGGATGAAGAAAGTATGGAATATATACATATTAGAGTACTACTCAGC
>NW_004949193.1:937605-946594 GCF_000317375.1 Microtus ochrogaster
TAAAAAAATAAAAAAAATAAAGTATCTAAATCAGATAACAAAATGTCATACATGTAATGGTAGATTATAGATTTAGGAAATTACTTACATATAATATCCAATGGCTGGATGGCAAAGTATTGTCATAGGGTGGGGCTATTGAGCATTTCCTTTTGAAGGATGACCCATTGACATAATAATTCTAGTAGGCTGAGAATTATTATAAATAGGCACTGTATAATCAAACTTTATTCTTTTTTTTGAAAGATATAGTGAAGAATCAATCCTTTAAATCAATGAACATGAGAGGCCATCCCTTTAGTATCAGAGAAGGCAGAGGAATTCCAGATTGTAGAGGGCCCATAGTTTGAATAACCTTGTTGATAGCTCTAAGATCTGTCACCATTCTCCATTTTCCAGATTTCTTTTTAACAACAAATACAGGAGAATTACAAGGGCTGGTAAATTTTTTTATATGTTGAGCATCTAGTTGCATTTATACCAGCTGTTCTAAAGCCTGAAACTTTTCTTCAGCTAGGGGCTACTGGTTAATCTATATTGCTTTCTCAGTTAACCATTTCAAAGGTAGGGCTGTTGGTACCTCTGAAGGTTTACCAATTGCTTTCTGTTCTTGTGCAGGGCAAGTGGCTGGTGTCATTGTCTGTAATATCTTCTAATATTTTCCTCAGAAAAACAAGTTTTGGTGGCTCAAGGAATGCTAATCTGGGTATTCCTTTGTTGCAATAGGTGATCCCACAAATTCACTGCAATATTGGCTATATATGGCCTTAGTATTTCTATTTGCACTTCTGGCCCTATGCATGTCACCCATCTTGTGCTTTGTTTTACCTGAGATAGGTATCCAATTCCTAGAAACTGAATATCTACCTCTTGAAGAGGTCAATATGGATGCCAAGATTCTGGAGTAATGATACTTACATTAGCAGCTGTCTCTAGTAAGACTTCAATAAAATTCTCATTTATATACAGACTTAGATTTGTTCTTTGATCATTTATAGAAGTCTGCAAGAATATACATTTCCTCAGTCCTACTGGAGTTTTGGATACGTCCTGTACATTTAACCTATCATTCAGGCCAGTATTGCTTTTTACTACAGGAATTGGATGTTTTAATTTTTCTGGGAAGTCATATTCTCTACAGTAACTAGGAATGACTGGACCACTATCATCATGGGTGCCTGCAAAAGGTTCCCCATTGCATTCCCCAATGGTATTAGGTTACCTGTTACCTTGTCTGTCTTTCATTGACCTACATTCATTGGTCCAATGTCAGCCTTTGCCACACTTCCTACATATACCTGAAGGATGAATCCTCCTATTTTTGCTATTCCTAGAGGAGACATTATTTCTAGCAATCTGTTGTCTTGCAATCTCTTCATGGATGTCCCATTCTACCACAATTAAAACATTTGATATTTTGATGTCTTCTCTTACCATTGGAAATTGCTTCTCCTACACAAGCTTCAGTACCATAGTCAAATGTCTTGTCATTCATTATATGCAAGACCCATTCATCCATAAGTGCTGATATGATCTTTAAAAGGATCCCTTTGCATTCCATGTTGGCATTCTCATAAGTCAAAGATTCAATTACTATACATCTAGCTTCCGGGTCAGTTATCCCTATTTGTACAGTCCTAGTCAGTCTTTGTAAAATGTCACTAACAGGCTCTCTCTGACCCTGCTTAACCCTGAGATATGATTAAATTATCTTTCCTAGTTCCTGAATCCTGTTCCAAGCCTTCAAAGCTGCTGTGCTACATAGGGACAAGGTGTGGTTATCATAAAGACCTTGATTCTGAGGATCAGAGCAAAGCCCTTCACCTAGAATTTGATCTAGGGAAATCTCAAGCCCTTTTTCTTTTGTTGTTGTTGTTGCTCTAAAATTCTTGCCTCCTTTTTTAAAAAAGCACCTCTGAGGAAAATGCAGTCTACTTTCTAGCACTGCTGAGATTAACTTTGTCCAATATTGAGACATTACTTTGCTACTGGAAGCCCACATTTTGACCATTTCACTAACAAAGGATGAATATAGTCTGTAAGCTTCAATGCTTGTCTAATTTCCCTCATACTGGTTATATGTATGGGCTCCTACATACATTCTTTGACAACCTTATGTTACTTGGTGCCAGATACTTTTTCTGATGCTATTACTGGAAAGGCAGACAGCACTCTGGGGAAGCTATCCCAGAGATTTTTACATACTGACAAGGTTAAATTTTGCCTTTTTACCTTTTGTTCTTGCTCATCAAATTTGATAATTTCCTTAATCTTTTCAAATCTGTTTACCACTGCCTTTTGTAATGTCTGGATCTATTTTCAAGTGTTCTGCTCTAATACCCTCATTGAGTATTCCAAGGTATGAAGTCTGTCCAGTACAGATAAGGTGTCATCCTTTGACATAATCTTTATAGCATGCATATTTCCTTCCTGAAGAAACATTCTATCAGTTAATCTGTCATACCTTTTGGCAGAGTCCATACCCTTTTGGCACAGTCTGAATACATTCAGCAGTGTGAATTCTCTTAAATAATGTTTCAGCTCCTACTGTCATTAATTGGGTTTTATGTGCCAAATCAGCTGTTTTCCTTCTCCAGAGTGCTGAATTTTCCTTTAAATAAATTACTGTCAGTCTGTACCATTTCCAAAAGCACTCAGTTGACCAAGTTTTATTAAAGTTGGTTAAATTGTGTCCTTCTTCAGATTCATGATGTTTTTGTAAGAAGCTTAGTATCAGTCTATACCATTTCTAAAAGTACCTAAGTTGACTGTGTTTTATTAGTTAAATTGTTCATATCCTTCTTTGCATTTCCAAACTCTTTCTTGAGAAGTGTGGTATCAGTCTGTAAAGGCTGTACCATTTCTAAAAATGCTTCATTCTTAGCCCTCTTTTCAGACCATATTTTAGAAAAATATTTAGGACAAGACTAATCTCCACAATCAAAAATAGTGAAGTAGAAGGGACCTCATATAAGTCTTCTAAACCTCTCACATGTTGTAAGTAAAGAGGCTATTGAAAACCTTGAATGGTTAGGTTGTCTGACATAGTGCCCTTTTAAATTAGCAACTTACAATGTATTTTGGATATTAAATCTTACCTGTGGTTTAATTAGCTTGATTAAGTGTAATATTTGTTACCTGCCAGAAGATGTTGTGGGCCACCTACAAAAACAAAGCCAACGGGGCATGGCGGCACACTTGCATCTGAAATCTGATTTTAGAGTAAAATTCTGAAAGATAAATCACAGACTGTGTGTTCTGCAATGTCTCTAAAGCAGTGGAATAGGCAAATACAAACAAATTGTTAGAAAGCCCCAGAACAGCTGGCTCAGACAGGGGAATCCCATGTCTCACCCAAATGTCTGCAATGCACCCTGATGGTCTTAAAGACAATCTGAGGCATGTAAAGGGAAAATATAAAGAACCGTGGCTGATCAGTAGCACGAAAAACAACTACATGAGAATTCTATATGAACTACTGGCTCCATGCACAGGCTATGGCTAGCTGAGGGAGGGCTTTTGCCAAGTTATGTACACTCCAAGCTGGCAGTGTGTGTCAGAGATGAGGGGTTTTAAAACCAAATGTTTGGGTGTCAGATGATGACTTAAGTCAAAAAACAATCCCACACCAGTTCAGAATTATGAATAATAAGAGGGTTATTTAGTTAACTAAATAGGACTATCCTAGAAACAGTACTCTGTATAAACAGGAATAGTGTCTAGCAGCTGGAAAATGGAGCTTGAAGCAAGACAGTGAGCACACATTTACCGCTGCTTTTACAATATAAGAGATCATGCACAAGTGGGCTGGTATCTTAAAGGCTATTCTCTGTAGGAGCAGAAAGTGCTCCCACAGCAATATATAATCTTTGAGGGAAGACACTAACATTGATGAATCTGCAGACGTTTATAAGTTGTTAAATAGGGGATTGTCCTATTTAAATCTGAATAATCAAAGTAATGATAAAAATCTTTTCTGATCTCCAGTTCATCTGATGAGGTTATTTCAGCTCTGCATAAGGAAATTGCTTCTCAGTGACATGATTAGTATTGTTTAGGGTGGTCTGATAAGTCTTCCAACCTCATTGACCTGTATGAATAGATCTTTCCTGCTTTGCTTGAAATTCACATATTAAATTTAAATTTCTTATAAAGCTCCAAGACTTTATTTGTTCCTGTTGTTATTGTAGTTGTTATTGAGACTTTCTTCTTTGAGTCTGGTCCTAAAATTTACTGGCATAATGGAATAGAAATAATCCTTCAAGTTCTTCTTAATCATTTATGAATACATAAATCTCCTCTTCATTGATAGTGATATATTTTATTTGTGTTTTAATAAATAAAGCTGGACTAAAGATAAAAAGGACAAAGTTAAGCATCTAGAGGTCAGGTAGTAGTGTCACACATCTTTAATCCCAGAATTTGGGTATCATAGGCAAACTGAGTTTAAGGCCACTCTGAGTTACCTAAAATCAATTCAGATACAAATCTAAGTGGTGGTAGCTCATCTTTAATCCCAATGCCAAGTGGTCATACACCTTTAATCCCAGCACTAGAAGAAATATAAAATAAGAGGAGACAGAAGCTCAGTCTGCTTTCTCTGCTATAGCCAAGCATAGGTAGAGGTAAGATTTATTTAGTTCTTTGATTGCCTTGCCTTTCTGGTTTTTTGGTTGAATACCAATTTCTGTCTGGATTTTTATTATTTATGCTACATTCACCATTCTGGTACTATTCCTCCAAACAGAATCTTAGAGGATCTTAACATTCTTGATATTATTCTATAAGATACTAAATATATTTAGCTCCAGGACTTTTTTCCAAAACAAATGATAAATAATTTAATAACAAAAGTCATTCCTTTTCATCAAAAGACTTCATAGAGCCTTTGAAATAATGACAACATAAAGAAAAAATGAAATATTAAAGATGGAATTGAATATTTCAAGAATTATTTTACATCATGTTATTGATGAAAAATCTTAGGACTTGGCAAAACGTTTGTGAGGATGTTGTTGAAAATCCACACCTAAAATGAAGCAGATCTGCTTCACTGTATCTAATGAACATGGTGGTATTCTAATACTATAATATGCATTGTTGCAATAATAATGGAAAAATTACTGAATCTTAGCCCAGTCTGAAATGACATAATAAAACTTTTTCTAAGGTAGTTTGTTAATTGGTAGCTAGAATGATTAACTTTTCAAATATATCACATAGAACACTTATAGGTCTTTCATTTTCTTCAAAGTTAAGATTAAAAATAGCATGTGAGCACTTTCTATGTTTCAAATACATATGTGCTTGTTTTTATATAGCTCCATAGTCACTTTGTCAGATCTAGCTGAGAGGATTATAAATCAGACCACACTCATGATTCAGAAAGAGATGTTAAGGGAGCTGAGAAATTGTTATTCTCGGTCATCTTAATAGTCATTCTATCATAATCCTTCTAATGGACGATCATGTATCATTTGCAAAATAAGTAAATCATAAAAATTTGTTTTTCCACTTAGGGAAAATGGAAATTCCATTTAGCAATGACACTGTCTATTCTCATTGCATTGCAACTTAAAGTAATATCACATTCACTAACAACTGTGATGTTGAATAACCTAAAATAATTTGTTTTTTTTCATGAATATATATATATATATGTTAAAAATGTTAATGAGAACTTAACCATAAAATTTTTGTGTGAGATGTTCATTCTTGTAAATATTTTACAAATTATTCTAAACTTTATTGTTGGCAAATGGCAGGTCATAGTTTTTCCTCATCATTTCTAATTGATCATAATTATATAAAACATAAGAGAATTGGTTAAGTCAGGAAGGACCCTGAAAGAAAGACTATATAAACCTGCCTTTGAATGCAAGACCCATTAGTACCTAGAAAATTGATTTAAATAGTGTGCAACTACTGGAGTCTTCAAAAAATTCTCAGGAATTTAAGGATCAAATTACACACAGATTGCTGCTGAGAGAAAACGAAGTCATGTATTTCAAGTTTGTGAATGATACCCAATACATGTATTCTAATTACTATAACCTCAATCCAAAAAAATAATTTACCTTGGAGATTGGCAACCTTTTTTTAACAGATCAGAAAATAAATATGTGCTTTGAAATATGGATAGTTTGAATTACATAGATATAATTAATTTTTGTCTTGTTTTATTCACTATCTCTTATATTGAAAGTAATCTTAGCTCAAAGGCATGAAACTAGAACTCTGATTTGGTTAATGAGTTCAACTTTACCAAATCCTGGTTTAGATAAATACAGTACCTATCATCACTGTATAAACAGAAGGTAAATTACCATACTATAGGGGAGAGAGTAAAGAATCCTTCTGCTTCTTTGTGTATTTTTATGTATTTTATTTTACTGATGCTGATCTCTAAGAGTGTGTTTGTCAATCCAGTTGTTGCACTCTGAATTGCAAATGCCACATCATTAATGGCAGAAAAAATATCAAAAGTGGTGAATAAATAGATGTATCAGCGTAAATAATTGCAATGCAGATATAAAGGAATATTTACAACTTTAATGGTAAACTTACAGAACCTAGGTTCCCACGTAGCCCAGGAGGTAGGAAAGAAAAAGGGAGGGCGCAGCCTCTGCGCACTCGATTTAACAGTCCACAATCGCCCGAGGCAAAACCCGCCCCCTAAAGGGGCTGGCTTAACCCTATAAATAGACATTAAATGTAGCTAGGAAATTCAGTTTAGAAAACTCTGTTAGTCTGCATGAATGTCACATTTGATTTTCAATAATTTATTGTTTTATGGTTACTTTTGAATGGGGATATAGAATTCATCACTTATCCCATCTTTCAAATTCTACATATAGCCTTACAACACAAAATTAATTAGTGTTCATCTTCTTGATATATATTCCCATGTCAGAGAGCAAACACAAGAGTAATGTTAATATATGTATCCCAAATATACTTGCGAACCCCCCAAAAATGATTCCTTACTGGGAGATCAGAAGTATCAGACAAAGAGTTGAGTAGTCCTGACTAGAACTACCTTTGTATATTGCACATTTAAATCTGCTTTCTTAACCAGGAGTTAAAAGAGACCATAATATGTATGTCAGAGCCTATTCATTGTGACATATGTCTCACTAATATGATATTAAATGTTAAGTATTGAAATCTCCTATCCCCTAACAATCTCTTATGTATGAAGGAAAAGCATAAAGGGAGTGAATTTAGAGGGAGGAGAAGTGGGAAGGAACTGTACTCTGCTAATCCATTGGCAAAAACAACTTTATTCATTACCTGATAAAAGCAACACATATAAAGAATGGCATCCCATATCTCTCCCTGGAGAGAGCCTATATGTCCATCAGCTGAAGAAAGGATAAAGAAAACAAGGTGAATTTAAACAATTGAGTATTACTCAGATGTTAAGAAACAGTGACATCATGAAATTTGCAGACAAATGAATTGAACTAAAAAAAAAAAAATAACCCTGAGCAAAGTAAGCAAGACCCAGAAAGACAAATACAGAATGTATCCACTTATAACAGTGTATTAACTGTAAAAATAAAGAATAAAATGTTATAATCCACAGACCTAGAGAAACTAAATTAGAAGGAGAGCTCAAGGAGCTTTGTATCCACCTGAAAGGGAAAATAAAATAAAATAGACATTCTGTAAACACTGGTAGTGGATGGAGATAGAAACAGGAAGGATCAATTTGGGGGATGTGTGGAAGGGGAAAATTTCGAGAGACAACTATAAATGGAGGTACCATTTCAGGTTGAGATAAAATCCTTGTATAATGGAAACGTCCAGTAATTTTCAAGGGTGACCATAGCTAAGACTCCTAGCCATAGCAAATATATAGCCTGAACTGGTCATTTCCTGTGACAATGCAAGACTTTAAGTAGAGGGATTAGAACAGCAATCCAGGTAAAAAAAATTGACCTAAAATTTGTCCTGCTTACAAAATGTCCTGAGATAAATGTGATGAAGAAATTATGGGAGTAGCAATCTACTGACTGGTCTAGGCTGAGAACCATGATATATTAGGAAGCCCATCCCTGAATCTGCATAGAGTGCCATGATCCAGAGAATGGATAATCCAAAGACCTAGGATAGAACCAAACATAAGTAACCAAAAAAAAAAGAAAGAAAGAAATAAAAGAAAAGCTAAATGTAATGATGCCCAATGATACTCTGCTATACTCCTAAATTGGTGAAAAGCCCAATTACCATAAGAAAAATAGACACAGAGACCCATAAGAAAATATTAGACCAACCTTGAAGAATCCTGAAGACTAGTGGGGAGGAGAGATGTAGGAGACAGTCAAAGAACTCAAGTATACCAAATAAAAACCACAGAATCAGCAACATTAACAAAAAAAGTCAGTCAACAATTTGATTCAAAATGTTAGAGCAATTGAATGGTGCATTTCTTAAGATGATATAAATATTTTGTGAGAACTATGAAAATTACTATGTCACTAATTATGAGACAAATTTAAGACATGATGGTATTAACTTCTGCTGGAATAGCTATTATAAAAAATTCTGGGACATATAGTGAAAAATATGAGTTCACATAAATCATAGGTAATTATGGAAATTAGTCCATTTACCAATACAAAACAGTTTGGAGTTTCTTTCTAAATTATGTATTATTACTATTTTTATTTTATTTTACACCTCTACTGCAGTTTCACTGTTTCACCTTACAGCCAGATTTAGCTTTTATACAGATAAAAAGAGTTTAGGTGCTGCACACTCCTTCCCAGAGCTAAAGTGATGAGTGTGACTCTTGCCTGAGGGTTGCAGAGCTGATCATAAAGATACCACTGCCATGTTAAAAGTCTGGAAGAGGTGGAGTTGGCATCCACAGTAACTGCAGCCAGGTTGCTTGTCAGAAAAAGCACTCATTGTCAGAATATGATTACAGATATGCAATAAAGACAGATTTAGACAGAAATAAACCTCTAAATGAGTCATGGTG
>NW_004949193.1:947656-951220 GCF_000317375.1 Microtus ochrogaster
TGTTTCCATCAGTTGCTGGATGAAGGTTCTAAGGTAATATTTAAGATATTCATCATTCTGGCTTCAGGGTAAGTCACAATTGGGTCTCCTCTCCTATATTACTTAAGGTCTTAGCTGGGGTCATTCTTGTGGATTTCTGGGAATTTCTCTAGAGATGAATCAGGTTTTAGGTAATCCTTTAATGGCTCCCTCAATTAAGATATCTCTTCCATTGCTCTCATCTCTGCCCTTCCTTAATCTTGACTATCCCATTCCCTCAGTTACCCTCACTCCTCGCCTTAATACCCATATACTCTGTAATACCTATATAGATGACCCCTTTAGATCCAGAATTTGTGCTAATCTTTATATTTTTGTCTCAAATATTCATGGAGTTGAGCTATAATAAAGCATTTTTTAAAACAAAATAGTTCCCTTATCATTACATTAATTCTTGCTTCACCTATGTCTTAAATTTATCAATAAAGTGTCATCGTGACACAACTACCACTGTATTGCAGAGTTCAAAAACCTTATTAAAATTCATGCTTTTCTCAATGACAATTTTTACAACACACTGTATCTTAATTTTCATCTGAAACCACACACCAGTATCTCACCTTCTCACATGCTTGTCCTTAAAATAACCGACGTCTCTACTATTCTTCACAAGCATCCCAGAAATTAGGATGTTACATTCCTAGTACTCCTTAAATTACATATTTTGCTTTTCTTGAATGCAAGCTATGTTTTTTATAGATTATTATTGAGGTAAATTGCCACTGCTAATATCAAATGATGTTGAATGAGCACACTTATTTTCTGATTTGTACAATCTAACCTGCACAACTAAAATTTTATTTAAAATATGTGTCAATTTTCAGATATTATACTACTTTAAGTTTAGTCCAACAAATTTGAAGGAGAACAAGTTGGGGAACATATGAAAGGGCTTAAAGGGAGAAAAAGAAAGAATGAAATTATGTAATTATAATATATAATCTCACAAACAAAAGAAACTCTTACTAAATTAGGTAAGTATAAAATTTTCAAATGGCATATTTTTTAGAGCTGCAAGTTAACAATTCAATGTTGTAGGAAGTTTTATTCAATTAGAATCATTAAAGTGGAATATTAAGACTTCTGTTCAAGTGTCACCAGTATCTGGATGAGATATATCTTTAGTCTGAAAACCAAAGTATAAATTACCTGAGAGATTAGATTTATAAGTAAAAATGAGTTTAGGAGTGAAATTTCTGTAACTGATCACAAACTCTTGATGTTTTAATCCCAAATCTGTCATAACTTGGCTGTATGACATTGGTAAATTAATTTATATTTGCTTTTGTTTATACAGCTACTAACTTTATGCCTGTTAACTACAGTAAACCTTTCATGATAACATAGTGTAATATAAAAAGAAAATAGAGCATTTTTAGAAAATATATCCTGAAAGAATATGGAAGAATTTCATCCCTCTTTAAACTATTGAACTGCTATTCTACTGTACAGGCATCATTCAAGCATTTCTTGCACACATTTCTCATGATTTTAAGTGTAGTGAAAATTTGAATAAGAATTTACCCCTATTATTTTTTGGTACTTTTATACACTTTTTCTCCCATACACTCAAACTACTATAATGTGTCTGAGAATGAGTTGTCAAACTCATAACTCAGGATTTTGCTTAAAAAAAATTGGATTCCATAAACTATGTGTTTGTATCTTCTTCCAGTAATTGGTATCTTCTATTTATATTGAATTACATCCATGAACATGTTCCTGTTTGTCTAACCACAACTAATTTATAGAGTAAAATAAAACTTAGATGCCCCTGTCAAGAAAACAGATTTTGGAGAAAAGAACATTTAGTATATGATAACCCCCAAAGGATAACAAAGAAAGTAACATCTTTTCATCAAATTAACTTTGTTAATTTATATATTTATATATTAACATATATAAATTTTGTTTTGCTTGTTTTGGAGACAAGTCTGTTATATAGTTCATGTTGCCTAGTACTCATTCTATATGCTTTCATTAACTTGAAAAGCCAGCAATCATGCTTGTATTTTCTTGATATTTTTACATAGATTTCATTTGCTAAACATTTTAATGATTAACAAACTACAAAGAAAATATAACACATAAAATATGAGTTAATTTTGAAATGATGCTATGATAGTAATGAATACATGCTGTGTTTCATCTTTCAAAATTCCTGCCAAATTTGTTATGATTCTAAAAGTTGAAGAAAGGGCAGTTTTGATATCTGACCTATTAACATTGTCTTTGATAGTTCTGGCCAAGACACACATACTTATATATAGATAATTATGAAAATATATTCAACAATTCAAGTCACAATAGTTCAGTTCAAAATGAGCAGTCATAAGCATGATTTTAAAACATTTTAACTATAATATAAATTTTAAATTAACTCTTTTCTGTTGTAGTACATATTATAAAATATCCTTAAGTGATGTCTCAAATATTTTAGTGAATCTCAATATACAAATTTTTCATGAATAACATGTGTAGAATATTGTTGAATTTTCATATACATCAATTTATCTCCCATAAATTTAGTTTTGTTTTAAATGTTTTATCCATTGATTATCTTATTTAGGTTTTTAATTAATAAAAAACTTTGGCTATCTAGTGTTTCCATTGACATCATTGATATTATCAGTTTTATCTTATATTTGAAGACACTAAGATTTCTGGTGTTGGTATACGTGGCTGCAATTCTTTGGTGGTTTAGAATAAATATAACTCTCAGAAAAAAAAATTGATCCCCAACAAGCTTTTTACAGTGTTGTTGCCCTGCACTTGTAAAACACATATATTTCAATAACACTGAAATCTCTGACTAAATAAAAAGGGCAAAAGAAACAAGAAGCCAACAGAATTATAGGAACCACCCCAATTGTCCAATGCTTTCACCAAAATGCTTTCCAGAAATGATAAACTCAAAAAGGAGACTACTGATTCTTTTTCTTACATCCTTGTTTTAGATTGTATAAGGTATTCCTCATGGGAAAAAGTAATTAAGACAACATCAGAGAATAGATTAGTATGGGAAGTAAAATTAGTTTGTGATGTGATCAATATAAACCAGTTTTTAACTTTGTTTTTAGTTTTAAATTGTTGAATATTGGATTTTATGTTTTTATGTTTGATTTAGGGATTCAACCTGAAGTCTTGTACATACTAAGTTGTTTCTCTACAACTGAATTGGATTTTCAGTTGTTTTTTTTTTTTATTTTTTAACTTGAATCTCACAGTTACCCAGGGTAACCTTGACTCATACTGTAGTTCAGACAGACTTTGACATGTGGTACTTCCTAAGCCTCCATAATAATTTTGCTTCATGCTTATTTCTTTTGACCACACTGAGAAGAAAGAAGTGATCAACTCTGTAGGAAATTATGACTAGTTCAATATGAAAAAAGATTAAAAAAATTTTTAAAAAGGAGAGATGACAGTCTCCAGAAGACTGGATAATGTCAGTGCAATATTCTTCTAGTTACAAATCATGATTTGTTTTGTTGTTGGATAAAAATGCTGCTGAAGTAGTACCTC
>NW_004949193.1:952406-953256 GCF_000317375.1 Microtus ochrogaster
TGTATGTATGTATGTATTAGAAGATATTATTACCTTGAATGTTAAGTACTGTGGTAACTATTTGTCTTAGTCATGTTTGCATAAGATATTTTTATATGTAATTTTGTGTTTTTCAATATATATAACCACCTTTTTAAAATTATAAAAACATGTTGTTCATTGGGATATTCATTGGTATTCAACATTGTTTCTTCAACTGTTTACTCATGGCCTTTTGCATGGATATTTTTGGCTTAAAAATAATGAACAGGTGGTGTGTCAGTAAGAAGCCATGTGGGTGTTAATGTGGCATCGTTTTCTGCAGAACAAGAGAGCATTTTCAGAATTTTGGGTTGCCAATCTACTTAGCTGGCACCTGCAGTCTAAACTGGAAGACCATTTTGAGAGCAGGCATATTGCCATCATAACAGATGGTTATGTGTACTGACAGCCAAGTGATCATGTATGTACATGGGTTATGGGTGTTGAAAGCAAGCTGCTCACTTAAGAAGGTCAAATAGCATTTATCCAGCTCTTCCTGCAAATGATACTAAGAGAGATAGCTCTCTGTTTCATGTTTCCTGCTAATTCTCATATTACTTCATAAGACAAACAGCTCAGCATGATAATTTCATACATAAACCAGGAGAAAATGACATCTCAGATTCTCCTAAATTAAGATGAGTTAAAACTGTGATCGTTAAAAATATCTTAGAGCTCCTCAAAAAGATAAAAATATTTAGAAATTTGAATAAATAAAATGCAGTAAATTTATTATAAGTAAGATCATTGTTGTTATGAAATAATATCCAAAGTGGTCCTAAGGTTCCTTGAACATGAAATGGTTTATTTTTTAATGTTGGAAAATCCA
>NW_004949193.1:954735-967001 GCF_000317375.1 Microtus ochrogaster
GTCGCTTAAAGTATACATAAACAGAAAATACAGCAACAATTTTGTTATCATCCATGAAAACAGACTGAGGTTATAAACTAAGATTCATTAGTGACTATTCTTGTTCTTTATTCCTGGCTGGCTTTCTCGTCTGCGGGTTAGAGGGTAAAGACATTACGCGAGGAAGAGGACACAGACACGTGGCGGTCCCACATGGGTGCACTTTTAATGGGGGAGGGGTAACAACAAACAGGAAAAGGTGTGCAGACACAGCAAGAGAGGTGGGAAAGAAGGGGAGAGTGCTTGGCGGCTCTCACTTTTTAATGGGGAATACAAAGGCTTCTGGGAATATGTCCGTGTCCAGGAGAACTCTGGGAACTGTAGTTCCGCAAAGGAACAACAACTAAGATAGCAAGCTAAAGCAATTCCTGTCTACATTTATTATACATGAGTGAGTTTAGAGGCTTTACAATGACGTTCTTGTTAATTGTCTAGACACTGCATGAAAACTTTCCGGATGATAGACAAGAAGGGAGTTAAAAGAATGAAAGAATACCTGAATAATGGTCCATGAATTTCAGTTTCTGAAAGAAAAAAACAGGCCATCATACTAAGGAATGAGTGATATATATTTGGAAATTTATGATAGAAATTTCAAAATTGTTTTAGTTACCAATAATACAGAATGGGCTACAAGATGGCCAACAACTATAGTGAATTATTTATATGACATATTTTAATATATAATATTAAGGCATTTTGTTCATTATAGAGAATTTCTAAAAATATGAGAATATTTGGTGAATAATTACAATAACCATGAAAGAGGAGGATTATATAAGAAAGAATAAATTAAGACTGCCTCATGAATGATGAGTGGATTTTGCATGAAGATGATGAAGGGATAATTTGTGAGTAAGAGGAAATTAAAGGTATGTTAGATGTGTTTCACAGGACATGGCAAAAGATAAGGGAATATAATATATTAAGAATAAAGTATAATATTATTTTTAAGTAAAGAATAATCATATGATATTTCTTTTCTCCTTTCTCCTTCCAAACTTTCTCAATCCCTTTGATATCAATGAAATTAATATTATCTCTTTCATGTATTACTGATAAATGTATATACTAAATCTGCTATTCCATATAATTCTTGTATTCATATTTTCATACCCATACAAGCATATTTTTAAAAACAAGATTTCTAATACTAAAAAAATGCTGTTCATGTTTTTCTTTAAAAAACAGCTACCAAAAGCCAGGTGTGGTATATGCCTTTAGTCCCAATACTAGGGTGGCAGAGGCATGCAGCTATCTGTGAGTTCAGGGTGACCGGAACAGGATAATTCTGGAAGTGGAAAGACTCAGTCTGCAGATGTCACCCAGACACAGAGGACAAATGATGTGAATGCCTCACTGATGACACAAGGCCAGGTGTTCATTGTCCACACAGGGAAGTAGAAGGTCACCTACATTCTTAAAGCCACTTTGACAATAGCTTGAATTGCATACATGTTGAAACTCTTTACATATTCTAAAGGGCCTCACCTATTCAGATAGTTGTAAGAAGGCATAAAACATTAGCATGGGAAATTTAGGCACACAAAATTTATGTACTACAGTATGCCTTATTCCAGTATTTGTGAAATTATTAAACACTATTAGTAAAAACTAGTAAAACACTATTAATAACATAAATAATATAATTTTGATGATTGTGCATAATTTATTTTAAACTTTAGAACTTTTAATAAAAATGGGTAGAGATCATATATTATTTGCTAAAACCATTTATAAACAATCAATGTTCTTTTACATATTTGTTACATAAACATTTACATTAAAAAGTTCTTGGTATTTTTGTGTTACAGGTTAAAGTTCTTTATCATGACACAGTTTTGTGCTACAAATAATTAAAGAACAGGTATATTTAAGTTATTGTTCAAAGGAACAGAGGTATTTTAGTAATCAAGAGATGCAGGTTAAAGGAAAATTTTATCTAAAAATGGAATTTCAGAAAGACATAAAAATAAATTTTATTTTTTCTTCTTCAGAAAGCTGGTCTGACATAGTCCATCTGTCTAATAACAGTCATAGATTATTTGGCCCCAAGTTTCATGTAATGGTGATTAGGCTTGATACATTTTACTTTGGAAAATATTCAGATAAATAACCTGGTACAATATATTGATGAAAATGAAGTGAAGTCTCACAATATATAGTTAAAATAGCCATGATGATGCCTGTAGGGAAAGGTTATAAATTGGGTTTTCACATAATCATCACATTGAAATGCTGAATAAATAGCATGAACTTCTAGAAAACAATTGGCAACTGAGATGATTCGTGTTTTATGTTTATTATTGAGAATCTTTGGGTTCAGACAATAATTAGGGAAAGAGGATAATGGTCTATTAGGCTACTCTGAAATTGTGGGAAATAATTCCCCATAATTGAAATGGAGAGACATACTGGGTATTTTAATACTAATGGTCTATGTTGGACTTTACCATATGCAGAACTAGGATCATTCGAAAAATCCTTTCCATAATTTAAAACACATGTAATATGTAAAAGTATAGACTATGTTCTTTTTCATGACTAGTGGATAAAATGGATTTATAAAGTAAAGACATATTATTATAATACTGAAAGTGGATGTTCTACTCACAGATGAATGGTGCAAGTTTGCTATACACTGCAATGTGGAGACCGTAGCAGGTATGAACGGAATATGAGGACAGTGAAGACATGAGGGAAAACTGAGGTAAATATTAAGAAACAGACCATACAAACATAATTCAGTGATGTCAAAAGTTTTGGTTTAGGAACTCTTTGCAACAATGGGTATTGCTTTCACCTGAAGCAGAAATTCAGATTAACCCTTTACTTCTATTTGCCATGGCAATCCTCATTGTGAGATTAACATATGCAAATTCTCTAAGCTTTGAACTACTGTTCATCTGAAATTGAAACAGAGCCTTATTAAAAATAAAATACCCCGAATAAATTTCAAACTGTGGCATGAAACAGCTGTCTTTATCTTTGAAATATGAAAATGGTACCTTACATAACTTTACTACCCTGACTTCTGTTCCTTGTGCAACTTACATTATTCCTCTTCATCCACCTGCCGTTTAGTATAGCATATCCCATTCAAATAAGACTGTAAGATGGTGTTCCTGGTTCAGGGGAGATTTCTGCACTTTTTCATATTTTCTTTGATTTTTAGAGGTAATTATTTCTCTTGGAGCTGATTTTTTTTTTAACTTTTATCTATTCATTTTTAATTTAAATTTACGTTCCAAACGAAGTTTTCCCTTTAACCCCTCCTCCAACTCCCTCTCGGATTGCACCCAACCCACCCCCTATCTACTTCTCCCAATGGGTAATGTCTCTCGTGGGCAGTCAACAGAGTATGGCACATGAAGCTGGGGCAGGACCAAGCTGCTCACCCTTGAATTAAGGCTGACCATTGCATTCCTCCTTAGGGAATGGGCTCCAACTAGCTAGTTCATGCACCAGAGATAAATCCTAGTCCTGCTGCCAGGGGCCTCTCTGAGTGTCCAAACTTCACTACTGTAACCCACACACGGAGGACCTAGTTTGATCCCATAGAGACTCCACAGCTGTCAGTCTAGACCCATGAGTTCCCTTAAGCTGGATTCAGCTTTCTCTGTAGATTTCGCCCTCATGATCTTGACCTCTCTTGATCATATACTCCCACTCCATCTCTTTAATTGGATTTGCAGAGCTTGGTCTATTGCTTAGTTATACTGCATCTGGTTCTCTCAGTTACTGGATTAAGGTTCTATGACAATAGCTGGGGTATTCAACAATCTGATTAAAGGGGAAGGCCAGTTTAGGCACCCTCTCCTCTGTTGCTGGGAGTCTTAACTGGCGCATTCCTGTGGATTCTTGGAAGTTCACCTAGTACCAGGTTTCTTAAGAAATTTTAGGGATTTTAGGTTAGCTTTCTGAAAAATATTTTCTAGCTGAGTAGATGAAATTATTAAAATTTATGAGTTTACACTCCCAAATAATTTGACAATAATTATGACTAGAAACACAGTGAACCACTCAACTAATGATATACTTTTCACACTAAAATATTCAACATCATTGTCTAAGTAAGAAATACCTTTCTAAAATTTTTTAAACAATCTTTTTAAAATATTTTATATACCAATCCCTGTTCCCTCTTCCTTTCCTCCTTCCACTCACACCACCTTCCCAGCACCCAACACCCAATCCATGTGTCAGAGAGGGTGAGACCTCCCATGGGGAGTCAGCAAAATCTGTCACATTACTTGAAGCAAGACCAAGGCCCTCCTCCTTTTATCTGCGTTGAGCAATGTATCCCTCCATAGGAAATGGGCTCCAAGAAGCCAGTTCATTTACAAGGGATAAACAGTGGTTCTGCGGCCAGTGGCCCCAACAAACTACCCAAACCACACAACTGTCATCCACATAAGAAGAGCCTAGTGCAGTCTTATACTGATTCCAGAACAGTCAGTCTAGAATCAATGAAGTTCCACTAGCATGGGTCAGCTGTATTTGTGGCTGTCCACATCATGGTCCTGACCCTTTTGCTCTTATTATCGCTTTGTTAAGACTGGAATCCAAGAGCTCCACTAAGTTCTTAGCTGTGGATTTCTACATTAATCTGTTTACGTGGGAAGGAACAGTTAAGGCCCGGTCACAATATTGTTTGTTTGTTTGTTTGTTTATTTATTTATTTATTTTTTGGTTTTTCGAGGCAGGGTTTCTCTGAGGCTTTGGAGCCTGTCCTGGCACTAGCTCTGTAGACCAGGCTGGTCTTGAACTCACAGAGATCCGCCTGCCTCTGCCTCCCGAGTGCTGGGATTAAAGGCGTGCGCCACCACCGCCCAGCTGCACTACTGTTTAGATTCTTATATGGGATCATACTTGTGGATTTCTGGGAAATTCCCTAAAGTTTTGTTTTTCCTAACCCCATAAAGGCTCCCTCTATCAAGATATCTCTTTTCTTGATCTGCCTGTCTGACCTTCCCCCAACTCTATCTTCCCAGTCCCTCTTCTTCTCCTCTGACTCCCCTTCATCCCTCTTCTTCCCCTCTGACTCCCCTTCATCCCTCTCCACTCCTCTTCATCCTTCTCCCTTTTTTCCACTTCCCCACATTACCAACTTACTCAGTAGATCTTGCCTAGTTCTCCTTCCCAGCGGATCCCATCTAGGTCTCACTTAAGGCTCTCATTGTTGCCTGGCTTCTCTGGGAGTTGCTTGCTGTAGGATGGTTATCCTTTGCTTTATGTCTAATATCCTCTGAGGAGAGAGTACATATCATATTTGTCTTTCTGCATCTGGGTTTCCTCACTCAGGATGAATTTTTTCTAATTCCATTCATTTGCTTGCAAATTTCAAAATATTATTGCTTTTTACCTCTGACTAGTATTCCATTGTGTAAATGTGCCACATTTTCTTTATCCATTCTTCAGTTGATGGGAATCTACGTTGTTTTCAGGTTATGGCTGTTATGAAGAATGTTGTTATGGACATAGTTGAGCAAATATCATTGTGGCATGAGTGTGAATCTTTTGGGTATATGCAAAGTAAGAGTGGTATTGCTGAGTCTTGAGGTAGATTGATTCCCAATTTTCTGAGAAGTCACCATACTAATTTCCAAAGTTATTGCGTAAGTTTTCTCTTCCATCAGCAATGGAGGAGTGTTTCTGTTACACCACATGCTCTCTAGCTAAGCTGTCATTAATGTTTTTTTCTTAGCCATTTTGACTGGTGTAAGATGGTATTTCAGAGTTATTTTGATTTGCATTTCCCAGATGGCTAAGGATATTAAGAAATTGTTTATGTGCCTTTTGGACATTTGAGAACCCTCTGTTGGGAAATTCTCTGTTTAAATCTGTACCCATTTTAAAAAATGGTTCATTTTGTATTTTGATGTTATTTTCTTGAGCTCTTTGTATATTTTGGAGATCAATCCTTTGTCAGATATGGGGTTGATGAAGATCTTTTCTCAGTCTGTAGTGTGTGTCCTTTGCCTTACACAGAAGCTTGTCAGTTTCAGGAGATTGCATCTACTAATTGTCGATCTCAGGTCTGTGCTACTGGTATTATATTCAGGAAGGGGTATCCTATGATAATGCACTCAAGGTTACTTCCCACTTTTTTTTTTCAATAACGTTTAGCGTGCCTAGATTTATGTTGAGGTTTTGATTTGGACTTCATTTTTTTGCATGGGGATAGATATAGATATATTTGCAATTTTCTATATGTTGGCATCCAGTTATGCATTTGTTGAAGATGCTTTCTTTTTTCCATTGTATAATTTTAGCTTCAAAAATCCACATCATGATCTCCTTAAATGCTGAAAAATCCTTCAACACAATCCATCCCTTCATGATAAAGGTCTTGGAGAAATCAGAGTTACAAGGAACATAACAAAACATAATAAGGACCATATAATGCAAGCCAATAACCAACATCAAACAAAATAGAGGGAAACTCAAGGTAATTCAACTAAAATTAGCAACAAGGCAAAGGTAGTATACTATTTCTATATCTATTCAATATATTACTTAAAGTTCTAATCAGAAAAATAAGACATCAGGAGATAAACAAGATCAGCTTGGAAAGAAAGAAGTCAAACTTTCACTATTTGCAGATGATATGAGAGTTTACATAAGTGACCCCAAAAATTCTATCAGGGAACAATTACAACTGATGAACATCTTCAGTAATGTGTCAGTATATAAGGTTAATTCAAAAAAATAATTATCCCTCCTATATACAGTTGATAAACAGACCAAGAAAGAAATCAGAGAAACATCACTTTTCACAATAATAATAAACAATACTCTAAACAAACAAATGAAAGACCTGTATGAAAAGAAATTTAAGTCTTTGAAGAAAGAAATTAAAAAAGATATCAGATAATGGGAATATCTCCCATGTCCTTGGACAAGTAGGATTAGCATAGTAAAAATGGCAATCATACAAAAATCAATCTACAGATTCAATGCAATTCCCATCATTATCCCAGCATAATATTTACAGACCTTGAAAGAACAATGCTCACCTTCAAATGGAAAAACACAACAAAATAAACAAGAAAATAAAAAAAAAAGGAAAGCCAAAACAGCCTTTTACAGTAGAGGGACTTCTGGAGACATCACCATCCCTGACTTCAAGCTCTACTCTCTAACTATTGTAATGAAAACAGCTTGGTATTGGCACAAAAACAGACAGGTTAATGAATGGAATCAAACCAAAGACCACGTTTTTCCACACACCTATGGACACCTGATTTTTGACAAGGATTATCTTTGATATTCATTAAGACATAATGCAATAAGGTTTCAAACTATACAAGCCTATTTGGTTATTGCCTAAATTTGACTAAACTTTGGCTTTTTGCCAAATCTTGAAGTCATTTCTTAGTAGTTTTGTCTGATAAAATTTTAATGTTTTCTCATATACCAGATTCTAGAATAAATGACAATATTCTACACTATTGAATTTTAATTTAAGTTATATATTATATATATAAAATATTTTGTTCAATATTATCCAGATAATAGCTCATAGTGTAACCATGTACTTTCAGTTAGAACATCTTGCCTTCACTAAATAGCATTTTTGTCCATTGTAAAACTGACATCATTTTTGCTTTATTCACTTTTCCTTAGTTACTAAAGATGATTTATTTAAACAACATTTCATCATGAGATTAGAGCACTTATTTAGCTAGAGTACTTTTGTATATTCTTTGCCTCTGTACAGAAGACTTCTAGTTTGAGGAGACATTTTCAGTTTATTCATGTTGCTCCAACAATTTCAGTTGCTGAAAAATTTTACTTAATAGGTTTATGACTAAATTTAGGGTAGAATTTTTAAATGTTCTTAATTGTCTCCATATTGCAACTTTCAAAGACTCAAATATTTCCTAAATCAGAAGTGTAAATCTTGAGACATCAAAGTTTAATATAGATAATATTATAAATTTTAAGTACATTTATTTTCATTATATTAATTTATGTAATCTTAAAGAAGCATTCTGAAATTAAAATTAAACAAATAATAAAAAATTATGACAATGTTCAGATCCCCAAACCATCATTTACATACTTTGTGATGTGCTTAGTTTTATGCAAGTGATTGTAGAATCATATATGCTGTGTTGTATGCACATGTCTATGTTTATATGTGTGAAGGACAGCACTGGGCATCAGTGCTCAGACATATTAAAATCTCATTTATATTCTGTGAAACAAGATCCATTTTAGGGTAGAGCTTTAATAGAAATGTAAAGTGGTTGATCAAAACGCACTAGGGACTTGCTTATCTCTGCCATTTCAGGGCTGGATTACAAGCGCAAACCAACATACCCTTTTCTGTTTCATGGGTTTGGGGAACAAACTCTGATCCTTGGGTTTGCAAGTCAAGAATTTTCAAAGGGCCACTTCCCTGACTTCTCATATTTCTTTTCTGTAATGTATCCTGGTGGATCAATTTAATGTAGACTGTAAGAACTGAGTTTATTTAGCCAAGCAGACTGTGTTTTGAAAAGTCCACTTATCAAAAACAGAAAAATTAATTTGTATCCAATCAGAAAAGATTACACTTTTTAAGACTGACCTAATATTAAAGAAAATTCTTCATTTTAACTACACAGGAAAAATAGTCTTAAATATTTTTCCTAATTTATAGCTTCATGAGAACATTTGTACCTATGAAATCAAAGCTTTGTTGGAGACCATGGAAGTATACAGCAGGTGACATATAGTGTTCAGATGCCAACTAATCAAAGGAATAATGCCCTAATGGAGGAGAATCCCATTTAGGAAAGGTTAATGGGACCATTGACTCTGGAAACTGTTGCTCCTGTGAGTAATTTTACCTGTGCAAAATCAGCTACATTGTCTTCACAACACCCGCACTATAGTATTTAATCTCAGGAGATGGGTATAAGTTATCTTATGATTGTATCTCAATTTTATGGGTACATATACCCATGGATGGTCAGGAAGATGGTTTCTCATTAAGCTATACAATCTTGATATATAGACAATATTCTACGACATTCTTTATAACTAGATCTTCTTGAACCCTGGGTGTACCCTTGAGAATTGTATTACAGTAACACACTTGTGTTACCTTGTTTCTTGTGTTACAATAACACTTATTGCCATATTCATTGTTATTCTCCTATCTTTAAAGAAGATTAAAAATCTGTTCAATTCAGAATGATCATCTAAAGCTTATGTGACTTCCAAGAAAATTTAGTGAAATTTCATATTTTGCAACAGAGATTTCTAAAATAACTCTTAATACTTGGTGTATGTGGTAAATGAACATACCAGATGTTGCATCTTCTTAAAAGATCAAGTGAAATCATAAGAGAGGGACATGATTTCCCATAGTTGAAACTTGTCACATAGCATTATGTTTCAGATAATATGATAAATTTAGGAAATTGATATGAGAAATATTATGCCACTAGGCATCAACAACAACTTGTCAAAGATAAATCCCAAGATCTATTTTGAATAATCCTAAAAGGAGATTAAATTTGCAGAACTTTATAAATTATCTATATGTGAATGTGAGAATATTTTACTATAGATAAGTTTTGACTTAAAAGGTATTTTTTTAAACGGTAATTTGTTAATTATATGATCCTAATGATAAGTCTTACATTCAGCTTCATAGCTTTCAATTCTAACTAACAATTTACAAATATTATAAAAATAACCATAAATATTATCAATGCAAGAGAAAAACAGACATAATACAGAGGAAACACATTTAATTTTGGGAGTTGCTAAGGTGCTGAAATAACCACCACTAATTACAATATATAGCATGTACATAAAAGGAAGAAACATTAAACTTCTCTCACCTTCTGTCCCACAGGATCTGCTTTTATTTAAGTAACTCAAGAGTGTTTCTTAGACATAAGAACATAATTTAAAAATATATTTATCCTCTCTAGCTTTTTTGTATAATTTGAACTGCTTTTGTGATTATCAAAAGCATATTAAAAATTTGGGTGGATTTACACATTCAATATGGTTATCATCCTTTTGTCTGTGACTTTCTGTGTCCAAATTTTGTTATATATCTAAGCTAGTGACATATTACAGTAAATTTCCCTTGGGATGTTTGACAGAAAAAGGCACTAGGGAATTTCCCTGGGGGAAAAAAAAAGTTATGTCTTCATATATGACAAGAGATTATTTAGATTTCCAATTCTCTTTAAACATATAATATTTTACTTTGGAATCTTTATAAGTTAAAATTCTTTGATGGTTCTAGGAGCCATATATCCATAGTAAATGTTTTTTACATTAAATTATAATTTAATTTTACTCTTGGGAAACATTTTATATATTTTATTCCTGTATAGTCTGATACAAAAATGAACAAATATATTTCATGGATGATACTATGATGACCAGGTCTCATCCCATAATGAGAATGTATTGAAAACAACAATCTTTCCTGAAATTATAGACTGGTACAAAGAATTCTCTTTTACTTTGAAAGCAAAATGAAGCTTTTATTTTCATTAAAACTATCTTTATTAATTCATTGAGAAGTTCTTCTATTTTATTTTGTTCATTGTAGTAATTTGAATGTAATTTGCCTCAATAATCTCACAGGGAGTGACACAAATAAGAGGTGTTGTTTTGATAGGGTAGGGGCATGGGTTTATTGGAGGAAGCATGTCACTGAGGAGGTGGGCTCAGAAGTTTCCTAAGCTCAGAATACCACTCAGTATCTCAATTGACTTCCTGTTGATAGCAAGATATAGAAATCTCAGTTACTCCTCCAGCACTAAATCTGGCTGCATGCCTCAATGTTCCACATTATGATGATAATAAACTGAATCTCCAAAACTGTGAACATGAAGCCAAAATTGATTGTTTCCTTTATAAGAGTTGCAGCAGTTCTGTTGTCTTTTAACATTGAGAGAATCCCTATGACAAATCACTTTCTTTCTTCTCTTTCTTTCATCTCTTTAAGGTCTAGCTCTAATTTCTTTTATCATCAATATAATATATTGTTATCAGTTTTCTTCTTTTAATTTTATTTATATTATTTCTGAACTTCCACCTAAGTCAACTGTCAAATTCATTATCTCTTCATATGTTGGATGAGGGTCACTTGTTGATTCCCAGCCACCTGCTTAGACCGGAAATAATCACACAGAAACTGTTTTATTTAAATCACTTCTTGGCCCATTAGCTCTAACTTCTTACTGGCTAACTTTTATATTAAGTTAACCCTTTTCTATTAACCTGTGTATTGCCACATGACTGTAGCTTACTGTAGTAGGAGCTGCGGGGCTGCGTCACCTGCACCCCGGCCGCCTGCTAGCTTATGCCCTGAAATAATTACACGAATACTTTATTCTTTTAAGCACTGCTTGGCCCATTAACTCTAGCCCTTACAGCCTAATTCTCATATCCTGATCAACCCATCTCTTATAATCTGTGTAGCATCAGTCTTACCGGAAAAGATTCAGCATGTCTGACCTGGCAGCTTGCTTCATGGTGTCTGCCCTGGAGAGGGAAGCATAGCCTCTGAGCTCACTTCCTCTTCCTCCCAGCATTCTGTTCTGTTTACTCCTCCTACCTATGTTTTAACCTATGAGGGCCAGCCAAGCAGTTTATTTTTTTTAACCAATGACCTTCCTCCATCATTTCCCCTTTTTCTGTTTAAACAGAAAAAGGAAGGCTTTAACTTTAACATAGCAAAATGACATATAACAAAACAGTTATCAAGTAAAAATTACAATATTTTCATCTATTTTATCTTTATCATAACTAAGGAAAACTGTAACTATAACTAACTATTCTTCAACTCCATCAAAGACTCCAGAAAGATACACTATTACCTAAGCAAACAAGAAATAATTAACTTTCAAACTCTAGAAATGACAGAGACATCTCACTCTCTGGACAGTCACCCAAAGTTCTTTTGTACCATTGGGGCATCCATCTTCAGCCTACAGGCCCATAGTATCCAGTAGACATTTCCATAAAGCAGGAAATATCCACCTGCCTCTGCCTCCCGAGTGCTGGGATTAAAGGCGTGCGTCACCACCGCCTGGCTGGAAGCAGGAAATTTTAAAGACAGTTCAGCCACTTTTTTCTGTGTCCTGCAGAATGTCTCGCAGATTCTTTCATGAGTCAGGAACCCCGAAAGATCATCTCACCTTTAGGCAAGTTCAGCAGTCCTCTCTCTGCGGGTTCTCTGTGTCCAGTTTTGCATCAGTCCA